>NC_138208.1:89955645-90048145 GCF_964194415.1 Vipera berus | reverse complement strand
CGGATTCCCAATCCCCATCCTCCCCCACCACCCACCCCTTTCCTCCTGCTGGGTGCAGGACTCCCATCCCCATCCCACCCACCACCCACCCTTTTCCTCCTGCTGGGTGCAGGACTCCCAACCCCATCCCCCACCACCACCCACCCGTTTCCTCCTGCTGGGTGCAGGACTCCCAACCCCATCCTTCCCAGCCACCCCCTCCCTCCCAGCCGCCCACCCCACCCTGCTGGCCAGGGACCTTTCTCGCAAACAGGCGGGCTGCCCCAACCCACCCCTCCCTTGGGGCCGGACTCCCTCTCCCCTCATCCCCAGCCAGCAGCCGATGGGCGCTGAAGTCCCGGGGAGGAAGACGGGGGTGGGGGGCGAGCGTGGGATGGAGTTTCCGCGGTCGGCAGCCGGGCAGCGAGGGAGGCAAAGGGGCCGGGGGAGGAAGACGAAGAGGAAGAGGAGACGGAGGAAGAGGAGGAGACCCCTCCCCGCCGCTACTCACCGTAGCCGTCCTGCGTGGAGCGGCGGCGGCTGGCCAGCTCCCACTCGCGGGACATGGCCGGAGGGAGCCGCGGGGCTGCTGCTGCTGCTGGGGCGGCTGCAAAGAAGCCGGGGCGGGTCTGGGCTCCCGGGCGAGGCAGGCACGTGTGAGCGGGGGCTTTAAAGGCAGGGCTGGAGGAGGAGGAGGAGGGGGGGAGGAGGAGGAGGAGGAGGAGGGGGGGAGGAGGAGGGGGAGGAGGAGGAGGGGGGGAGGAGGAGGGGAGGAGGGGGAGGGGGGGGCGGCGCGGAGCCGGGCAGGGGGCTTGGCGTTGCTCCCGGTGCCGTGGAAAGGGGAAGACCCTCCGCTGCCCGACCTGCGCTTGGGTTGCCTGCCCCCCCCCTCGCCCCTCTGGGAAGGAGATGGGGGTGCTGGGGGAGGGGGGCGTTTCCCAATCGAATCCAATTAAACCGATAGAGGGGGAAAAAATCTCGGCAGCTCAGGGGTCTCTGGGACTGACTGTGGGTCCCTCTGAGCCCGCTGGGTTTCCTTGCAGACGTTTCCTGACCCAACTAGGGAACATCGTCAGTGCTGGAAGGGAGGGGGGGGCTGCAGAGAGGAGGAGGGGGAGGAGGAGGAGGAGGAGGAGGAGGAGGAGGAGGAGGAGGAGGAGGAGGAGGAGGACTCTCTGACCTTGGTGGTTGACCTGCGGACCTTGCATTACCCAATTAGGTAACACCATCAGTGCTAGAAGGGAGGGGGGTTTGCGAGGAGGAGGAGGAGGAGGAAGGACTGTGGGGCCCTTGGTGCTCTCTGAGCTTGGCTGTTTCCTTGCAGACGTTTCATGACCCAACTAGGGAACATCATCCGTGCTAAAAGGAGAAGGAGAGGAAGGAAGGAAGGAAGGAAGGAAGGAAGGAAGGAAGGAAGGAAGGAAGGAAGGAAGGAAGGAAGGAAGGAAGGAAGGGAAGGGAAGGAGAAGAACTGCAGGGTCCTTGGTGCTCTCTGAGCTGGGTGGTTTTCCTGCAGACGTTTCATGACCCAACTACGTAACATCATCAGTGCTAAAAGGAGAAGGAAGGAAGGAAGGAAGGAAGGAAGGAAGGAAGGAGGGAAGGGAAGGGAAGGGAAGGGAAGGGAAGGGAAGGGAAGGGAAGGGAAGGAGAAGAACTGCAGGGTCCTTGGTGCTCTGTGAGCCGGGTGGCTTTCCTGCAGACGTTTCATGACCCAACTACGTGACACCATCAGTGCTCCAAGGGTTTCGGGGGGGGGACGGAGGAGGAAGAGGAGGGGAAGAGGAGGAATGAAAGGGAGGGGAGGAGGAGGAGGAGGAGTGTGGAATCCTTGCTGCTCAGCCCAAGGTGTTAACCCAGCCAGCGTGTTAACAAACTTTCTGCTTGTACTGTAGGTAGCACTTTGCCCGGAGGAAGAGGAGGAGGAAGACTTGGTGTTCCCCGAGTTTGGCTATTTCCTTGCAGACGTTTCGTGACCCAACTAGGTAACGTCATCAGTGCTAGAAGGGGGAGGGGGGTTTGCAGAGAGGAGGAGGAGAAGGGGAAGAAGGAATGAAGGGAGGAAGAGGAGGAAGAGGAGTGGTGTGGGGTCCCTGGTGCTCTCTGAGCCATCTCCTTGCAGACGTCTCATGACCCAACTAGGGAACACCATCAGTGCTGGAAGGGAGAGAGGTGTGTGGACAGGAGCAGGAGTTTGATTGCTTCCTTGCAGACGTTTGGCTGAGGAATTCTGGGAGTTGAAGTCCAGAGGTCTTTAAAGGGGCCAAGGTTGGACACCCCTGCATTACACCTGGCCAGGATCAGTCTTTCCTCCCTTACCAAGGTGACGTTCAGTGGAGTTGATTGCAAAAGTTGGGGGCACAAACCTGGGGCAGCACTAGCCAACATTCGGAGGTGGTGACTACTGCTGATACATTCCCCCATTGAACCTAGTTTAATTTCTTTTCTTTTTTTGAAAGGTGTGAACCAGAAGACTGGGGACACAGGAAGAGAATCCTCCAAGGATACTTGGGACTTTTGAAGTTCTGGTTCTGAAGTTCCGACATTCACGTGACTTACCGCATGTCGGTTGCTTAGCAACTGGCCAGCATTTATTGCTGTTTGCAGCCACCTGACCACCTTTTGCAGGAAGCCCCCGTTGACTTCTTCAAAAATTGCCCCACAGCCTCCAATCGATTTGCGTTAACAAACCTTATGATAATCATAATAATAAAGCTGGAAGGGACCTTGGAGATCATCTAGTCCAACCCCCCTGCTCAGGCAGGGAATGCCTCAATCTGCTTAATTAACGACTCAAGCAAATTAGGAAGGAAAAAAAAGGCAGTGTATTTGCCTACCTAATTTATTAGTCGTTTGCTTAACGAATGCCGGCATCCCATTTTACGACGGCCGCTCAAAAAAGATTGCAACATCAGGTCAGCCATGCGGGTGACCCGCTTTACAAGCCTCACGGCCCAATGGCCACAATGGGCAAGCTCCATTTCAGTCATAAGTCGAGGACTTTGAGGTGGAAAGTGCGCTGGACGGACAACACCTTATGTAATAAAACTCCAAAAATTCAAGTTGCTTATGAAAGGTTGAGTCAGCATCTTAGAAAAATCATGTGTAGATAATGGATTGGACAGAATTCAGTTGATTCCATCCAGACCCCCAAATATTTTCAATTTTTACGGCTGCAGCAGCGTATCTCCTAACGCGAACCACGAGAGCCTGATCATCTCATCTTCCCATTTAGAAAAGTATTTTAAGCCTTTTTTTTTTTAAAAAAAATTGGGGTGGGGAAGGGCCATCCAGTCCTGGACATGACAGCTAGTTCTCGACTTACGACTGCAACGGAGCCCAAATTTTCCATTGCTAGGTGAGAGTGTTAACTGAATCTTGCCCCGTTTCACCACCTTTGCCGCAGTCGTTAAGGGAATCACTGCCGTTGTTAGCTTGGTAAGCCGGTTGTTAAAAGTGAATCTGGCTTCCCCCACTGACTTTGCCGGTCAGAAGGCCGCAAAAGGGGGCCACGTGACCCGGGGACGTGGCGACCCATCGTAAATAGGAGGCAGTTGCCAAGCGTCCAAATTTTGATCAAGTGACTGGGGGAATGTAAGTGTGAAAAATGCTCATAAGTCACTTTTTTCAGTGCCGTTGTAACGTTGAACAGTCACTAAAAAATTGGTCGTTATGTCGAGGACCACCTGTATTGGTGCTTGTGGGCAGCCTCCGAGGATTCCAACGTTTAGGGCTTTGCCACCTGGAGCTACAGGATGCCTGTTCAAAAGGGCAGCATACAGGTAGTCCTCTACTTACGACCGTAATGTGAGCCTGCCGATCACGGTTGTAAGTCGTGACGATCTGTCAAGGTATTAATAGCTAAACAGCTTATGTAATGATGTGATGTAATGTTAAGATGGATGATGCAATGATACGAATGACTCAGCAGGGTCTGTGTCCCTTGAACAGCCTGAGTATAAAATGAAAGGCTTTTGCCAGAGTGTGTGTGTCTCTCTCTCTCGTCCGTTTCCTGCTGTAACTATTCTGTGTTGGAGTTTGCTGTATTACGTGTATGTATATTGTTCCCGGTGTACGATACTCAGGCATGTCAAACTGCCAGCCACTGCGCCCACCCTATTGCCGGCAATGGGGAAAAAGTCCAGATACGTTGCGCGACTTCACGTGACATTGCAGGTTTTACATGTCTGCTGTAGATAAGTGTAATATACACCACCATTTAATATACACCACTGTTTTCTGTTATTTACTCCTGGGTTATCTCAGTGCAATAAGACTGTACATGCTCTGACACGATCACAACACGGGTCACCCGTGAGACCAACGGAGGTCATTAAGTGAACACCACGGCGGTAAACCTTCTTTTGCCACAGCTGTTCAGCAAACCACTGCAATTGTTAAGGGAATCTTAACAACCTGGCATCCCTCGTTGACTTTGCTTGTCGGATGCTGGTCGCAAAAGGGGATCGCACGACCCCAGGACAGTACAACCGTCGTAAGTATGGTATATGCCTCTTGCCAGGCGCCTGAATTATGATCAGGTGACTGCAGGGGTGCCGCGATGGTTGTTATGTATGAAACTGAATCACAAGTCACTTTTTCCAGTGCTTCTGTAACGCTGAACGGTCACTAAACAGATCGGCGTAAGTCGAGGACTAGCTGTATGGGCTAAAGACGGCAGATCAGTTCACTTCCTGCTTTTGGGACACATGGAAAAGAGGTCAGGATTTAAGTGCACAAAGATCAGAAAGAAACAGCGGGAAAGCAAAGGGGTCAAATAAACGCTGAGATGAGAATAAACAAAATAATTCTATTTAATATCATCCCCCCCAAAACTCGGCATGGATAAAGGAAGACCCACAATTACAAAACAGTATTTTTTTTCCCCCAGTGGCAAACACAGCTTTCTTGTGTTAACACAATGGACAGACCCAAACAGTTAAGGCAACTTGAGCAAAAGCCTTACTTACAAGCAAGGACACAATCAGCCTTTTGCAGCCCTGGACATCTTAAGACGCGGAGCAAAAAAAAATATTTCTTTTTTAAAAAATAGCTAACCTTTCCATGGAATATCAGCAAAAAAACAAACACCTTTTAAAAAGTTGCTTTGAACAGAACTTGGCAAGGTCCCATGGCTGCTATAGTAAAGAGGCAAAGTTTTAAAATGGGGGGTCTTCAAACGTGGCCCTTGGATGACTTGGTGGACTTCAACTCCCAGAATTCCTCAGCCAGGCACGCTGGCTGAGGAATTCTGGGAGTTGAAGTCCCCAAGTCATCCAAGGGCCAGGTTTGAAGACCCCCGTTTTAAAATGTTCGCTTTGGGGTGACAAAAAGAAGCAATTGTTTCTCCGCTCTTTAAGTGAGGTCTACTTGAGGACATTCTGGAAGAAAATTAACTAATTGTAGGATTTTCTTATCAAGATGTCCATAACGAGCTACGTGGTTCCCCTCCCCCCCCCCGCCGCCGCCCCACTTGCAGGCTCAGGGGTGTGAATGTTTGTATAGCAGGCATTCTTGTATGTTCTGTTATAGGCCAGTGTTTCTTAACTTTGTAAGTTTAAGATAGGGGGACTCCCAGAATTCCCTAGCCAGCTATGCTGGCTGGGAATTCTGGGAGTTGGAAGTCCACCTATCTTAAACTTGAGAAACACATAGCTATTGAAAAAAATGTGTCTTATTCTCTAACAACGTTGCTTCTTTCATTGTGCGTCAGAGAGGGGGAAAATGTTTTTTCCCCTCTGTGTAACTGAAATCCTGTTCAACTTTTTAAAATAATTTTTTGGAGTGTTCTCAAAGCAAAACCGATCTAAAATGTGGCTCTGGGAATGACTAGTATTTTCACCGGAAAACCACGCACGCAGAGTAAGAAAACATACTAACACCTTTGTGTGCTAGCTTTACCTTTGCGAAGAGAAGCCAAACTGCGCAGGATCCCGATTTTTGTTTATCCTTTTCTGAATTTGAGATTAGTGTTATTCTTTAAATATACTGCTTGTCTAGAAGCAAGAATCCTTAGTACGTTTTAGGGACTCTGGATTTTGTTCAATAGAGCGTGATTTGTGGCTCGGGCTCCAGATTGATCAGTGGAAACCTTTCATCAAACTTTCAGGCTGACGTCATCCCAAATTTTCAAAAAAAGCCATTCAGTTCATCAAAATAAAAATTAAGCTTTCCTTCTGTTTAAACCTCCTGCGTAGAAATGGCATTAAAAACAATTTTTTTTTACTATTCCACTGTCGTAAAACAAATAAATAAAAATAAAGCAGCGGTCTCTTTGTATGGCAGTGAAATTCAAGGCAGTACAATCTCGTAGGTAAATTCTCTTCCGAGGGAAAAATTTATCCTCTCCGAGTTTAAAAGAGTTTGTGGCTGGAAAATCAGCTAGTCTCCCAAAATCCAGAGAACGTTCACGCCGGATAGTCCAAGGTTGACCCGCCTGTGAAGAGACAATGACACCCTTTTATTATTAGATCACAAAAAAGCTTCACAGCAGAGCAAAGACTTCACAAATTCTCTCCAGCTAGAAATAAAACCATGCAAAATGAGACGTGTGTGATGAATTTCGGGGGAGGCCCCCAAGAGACAAGATCCATTTTCCCCCCACTAAGCTGTTCTATTTTTTAAAATCTCTGTTATGCACCAAAATCATATTTTGGTAGGTTGTTGTTTTTTTTTTGAGAACTACCAGGAAATAATAGGTTTCAAAAGGCCATCTGTTTAGCTGTGGATGGTTTAATTTTCACTTTACTTTTAACACCATACAGCAGAAGGAAAGGGGAAAAAAAAGATGGTAGCCCTGGACTGCTGTCTGTGGAATTCTGGGAATTGAAGTCCACACGTCTTTAAGTTGTCCATTGTGTTTAAACCTCGTTTACTGCACCTCTTTGCTTCCTGCCCCTATTCAAATTCAGTATAAAACTGATTACGTGGATCATGAACCAATTCTCACCTGCTAAAACTCCTCCTTGCAAATACAGGCTAGTCCACGATTGAGCCCAAAATTTCTATAGCTACGTGAGTTTCGCCCCATTTTGTGACCTTCCTCGCCAAAGTTGTTAAGTGAATCACCGTGGTTGTTAATAGCAGAGCTGTTCAATGAATCTTTGCTTGCCAGAAGGTCGCAAAAAGAGGAATCGCAGGACCCCAGCACACTGCAAACCGTCATAAATTCGAGTCGGCGCCCAAATTTTGATCATGCGACCGTAGGGACGCCGCAAGCGGTCGTTAAGTGTGGGGGAGAAAAAGGTGATAAGTCACTTTTTTTTCAGTGCTGCTGTAACCATTCCTTCTCCCAAAGCAGGCTACAGGTAGTCCACAATTACTACAGTTCATTTAGTGACGATTACAACAACACTGGGGGGGAAAAGTGACTTATGACCGTGTTTTACATTTATGACCATTGCAGCATTCCTATGGTCACGCGAGTTATTCAGAAGCTTGATAGCTGACTCACATTTATGACGGTTTGCAGTGTCCCAGGGTCAGCTGTCCCCTTTTGCGACCTTCTGACGAGCAAAGTCCATGGGGGGGGGGGGGGAAGCCGTATTCTCTCAACAACCGTATGACTCATTTAAGAACGGCGGCGATTCTCTTAACAAATGTGGCGACAAAAAGTGGTAAAATGGGGGCAAAAGCTCGCTTGGCAAATTCCTCACTTAGCGACGTAAATTTTGAGCTCAGTTGTGGTCATACGTTGATGACTACCTGTATTACCTTCGGGGGCAGAACTATCTAGGCCAGGAGTAGGCAACCTTGGCTCTTTTATGACTCGTGGACTTTAACTCCCAGAATTCCTGAGGCAGCATGGGGGAAATATGGCCCCCTCATGACTCGTGGACTTCAACTCCCAGAATTCCTGAGCCAGCATGGGGGGACTATGGCCCCCCTCATGACTTGTGGACTTCAACTCCCAGAATTCCTCAGCCAGCATGGCTCAGCTTGGAAACCTCTCCTTATCCCCTCATCATGGCTGGCTCAGGAATTCTGGGAGTTGAAGTCCACAAGTCATGAGGGGGCCATAGTTCCCCCATGCTGGCTCAGGAATTCTGGGAGTTGAAGTCCACAAGTCATGAAGGGGCCACAGTTCCCTCATGCTGGCTCAGGAATTCTGGGAGTTGAAGTCCACGAGTCATGAGGGGGCCACAGTTCCCTCATGCTGGCTCAGGAATTCTGGGAGTTGAAGTCCACGAGTCGTGAAGGGGCCACAGTTCCCTCATGCTGGCTCAGGAATTCTGGGAGTTGAAGTCCACGAGTCGTGAGGGGGCCACAGTTCCCTCATGCTGGCTCAGGAATTCTGGGAGTTGAAGTCCACGAGTCGTGAGGGGGCCACAGTTCCCTCATGCTGGCTCAGGAATTCTGGGAGTTGAAGTCCACGAGTCGTGAAGGGGCCAAAGTTCCCTCATGCTGGCTTAGGAATTCTGGGAGTTGAAGTCCACAAGTCGTGAGGGGGCCATAGTTCCCTCATGCTGGCTCAGGAATTCTGGGAGTTGAAGTCCACGAGTCATGAGGGGGCCACAGTTCCCTCATGCTGGCTCAGGAATTCTGGGAGTTGAAGTCCACGAGTCGTGAAGGGGCCAAAGTTCCCTCATGCTGGCTTAGGAATTCTGGGAGTTGAAGTCCACAAGTCGTGAGGGGGCCATAGTTCCCCCATGCTGGCTCAGGAATTCTGGGAGTTGAAGTCCACGAGTCATGAGGGGCCATAGTTCCCCCATGCTAGCTCAGGAATTCTGGGAGTTGAAGTCCACGAGTCAAACAAGAGCCCAGGTTGCCTCCCCCTGATCTAGACTATGATACGTACCCAAGCATGCCAGATTCCTTTGTCTTGATGATGTACAGGAACATAAGCAATGTGTGGAACAGGTTGTTTCTGCCCTAAACAGGAGAGGCGAAAAGAAAGCGAACAGGTAAGTAGAGCCTGACCAGTTTGCGCTTGTCGCAAGGTGCGTCTTTCCTTCTTCCCTGGAGCCTCGTTTTGTTTTTACCCCAAACAATTTGGAGTTGCTAAAGAATGACGATTAAAAAAAAAAAAGTCCAGAGTTGGAAATCCGTGCGTCTTAAAATGGCCCAGGTTGAGAAACATTGCTATTGGGGGTGGGAGGGGGAAGGAGGAAGAGGACGACTGTGGGGTCCTTGGTGCTCTCTTGAGTTTGGTGGTTTTCTTGCATATGTTTTAGGACCTAACTGGGGAACTTCATCAGCGTTAGAAGGGAGGGGGGGTTGTGGAGTGAAGGTGAAGAAAGAGAAAGAGAGGGGGAGGAGGAGGAGGAGGAGGACTGTGGGGTCCTTGGTACTCTATGAGCTTGGTTTCTTGCAGATGTTTCATGACCCTATTAGGTAATATATCAGTACTAGACGTTTCCCCACTCCCCTTCCAGCACTGATGATATAAACTAGTTGGGTCATGAAACGTCTGCAGGAAAACCACCCAGCTCAGAGAGCACCAAGGACCCCACAGTCCCTTCCTTCCTTCCTTCCTTCCTTCCTTCCTTCCTTCCTTCCTTCCTTCCTTCCTTCCTTCCTTCCTTCCTTCCTTCCCCTCCCTCCTGGCATTGATGATGTTACCTAGTTGGGTCATGAAACGTCTGCAAGGAAACCACCCAGCTCAGAGAGCACCAAGGACCCAACAGTCTTCCTCCTCCTCCTCCTCTCCGCAAACCCCTCCCCCTTCTATCCCTGATGATGTTCCCTAGCTGGGTCATGAAATGTCCTTCCTCCTCCTCCTCCTCCTCCTCCTCTCCGCAAACCCCTCCCCCTTCTAGCCCTGATGATGTTCCCTAGCTGGGTCATGGAACGTCTGCAAGGAAACCACCCAGCTCAGAGAGCACCAAGGACCCCACAGTCCTCCTCCTCCTCTCCACAAACCCCCCTTCCTTCCTTCCTTCCTTCCTTCCTTCCTTCCTTCCTTCCTTCCTTCCTTCCTTCCTTCCTTCCTTCCTTCCTTCTCCTTTCCACTCCCTTCTAGCACTGATGAGGTTTCCTAGTTGGGCCACGAAACGCCTGCAAGAAAACCACCCAGCTCAGAGAGGACCAAGGACCCCCACAGTCCTCCTCCTTTCTTCTTTTCCTTCCTTCCTTCCTCCTCCTCCTCTCCACAACCCCCCCCCTCCCTTCTAGCACTGATGATGTTCCCTAGTTGGGTCATGAAACGCCTGCAAGAAAACCACCCAGCTCAGAGAGGACCAAGGACCCTACAATCCTCCTCCTCCTCCCTGCAAATCCCGCTCCCTCCTAGCACTGATGATGTTCCCTGGTTGGGTCACGAAACGTCTGCAAGGAAACCACCCAGCTGAGAGAGGACCAAGGACCCCAGAGACATATCAATCCTCACCGTCTGCCCCCGTGATCAGCAACCACTCTCTTCTGGAAAAGTCAGAGAGAAGCGGCAACATTCCTACCTTGGGAAGGTTGTAGGCCTGTTGTTGATAGATCAGCTCGTAATGGGGAGGGTTGATGCTGCTCTGATAGACGCAGAACAAATTCTCGTTCGACAGATCTGTGAGTGACAAGGATCAGATCTGGCTTTAGTTACAGCCCGATGAAATGAAATTAAATGCAAAGTTCCACCGCAATATGGAACCAGATGCCGTCCAGATCACCACTGGTGGAGCCCAACTGGTTACCCATAAAAGCTATCGGCCCGAGTGTTCCAAGAACCTCAGTGGGGAATGCACACAACTCTAAGCAAGCAGAAACATCTCCGTGTGTACGTGGGGAATCGGTGGTCCAGAACAGAGTTGGAAGGGGCCTTGGAGGTCTTCTAGTCCAACCCCCTGCTCAGGCAGGAAACCCCATGCCATTTTCAGACAAATGGCTGTCCAGTCTCTTCTTAAAAACCTCCAGTGTTGGAGCATTCACCACTTCTGGTGGCAAGGTGTTCCATTGGTTAATTGTTCTCACTGTCGGGAAGTTTCTGCTTAGTTACGAGTTGCTTCTCTCCTTCATTAATCTCCATCCGTTGCTTCCGGTCCTGCTTCGGGTGCTTTGGAGAAGAGCTTGACTGCCTCTTCTTTGGGGCAGCCCCTGAGATATTGGAACACGGCTATCACGTCACCCCTCGTCCTTCTCTTCATTAAATTGGACAGACCCAATGCCAGCAACGGTTCCTTATATGTTTTAGCCTCCAGTTCCCTGATCATCTTTGTTGCTCTTCTCTGCACTCTTTCCAGAGTCTCAACATTTTTTTTTACATCGTGGCGACCAAAACTGGATGCAAATATTCCAAGTGTGGCCTTACCAAGGCCTTGTAAAGTGGTATTAACACTCCACGTGATCTTGATTCTGTCCCTCTGTTAATGCAGCCTAGCACTGTGTTGGCCTTTTTGGCAGCTGCAGCACACGGCTGGTCCACTAGGACTCCAATCAATTTTCCCATGAGCATTCAACAGTCATGGAGTGTAGCCTTCTTGCACCAAGATCCAGGTAGTCCTCTGTTTATAACCATTCATTTAATGACTGCTTGAAGTTGCCAACAGCCGTGAAATAGGCTGTTCCTTTACACTCCACGACCGTTGTGGCATCCCCATGATCACGTGATCAAAATTCAAGACGCTCGGCAACTGTCTCATGTTCGTGACGGTTGCGGCGTTCCCGAGGTCACGTGATGATTCCCCCCCCCTTTCGCGACCTTCTGACAAGCAAAGACAATGGGGAAGGCAGACCCACTCAGCAACCGCACGATTCATTTAACAACCCCAGCGATTCACTTAACGCCGGTGGCAAACCTCGCTTAAGAACTGTCTTGCTTAACGACCGAAATTTGCAGCCACATCGTGGTGGTGAACTCGAGCTTGTACTCTTTAAAAAAACAACAAAAAAAAACACAAAAAAACCACCTCCGTTACCTGGTTTATCAGGTGTTTGAATGAAATGCTGGGAGGTGAATGTCTTGCCGTCGGGATACTTCGGATGGGGAGGCAACCTGGAGTCAAGATAAGTGCAGAAGACGTGCATAATGATCTGGAGGGAGAAAGGAAGGCGAGATTTAGCGCCATGTCAGACACTTCAGAAACAAAGAATGTGAGTTCTAGTCCTGCCTTAGGGATGAAAGCGAGCTGGGTGACTTTGGGTCAAACACTGGGAGACTCGAGTTCCAGTTCTACCAAGCATGAAAGCTGCCTGTGTGACTTTGGGCCAATCACTAGGAGAGGGTGAGTTGTAGTCCCGCCTTAGACAAGAAAGCCGCCTGGGTGACTTTGGGCCAATCACTAGGAGAGGGTGAGTTCTAGTCCCGCCTTAGACAAGAAAGCCGCCTGGGTGACTTTGGGCCAATCACTAGGAGAGGGTGAGTTCTAGTCCCGCCTTAGACAAGAAAGCCGCCTGGGTGACTTTGGGCCAATCACTAGGAGAGGGTGAGTTCTAGTCCCGCCTTAGGCATGAAAGCTGCCTGGGTGACTCTTGGCCAATCACTAGGAGAGGGTGAGTTCTAGTCCCGCCTTAGACAAGAAAGCCGCCTGGGTGACTTTGGGCCAATCACCAGACAACGGTGAGTTGTAGTCTCACCTTAGGCGTGAAAGCCAGTTGGGTGCCTTTGGGCCAATCATTCCCTCTTTCAACCCAGCCCACCTCACAGGGTTGCTGTTGTGAGGAACACAGAAGGAAGAAGAAGTGTTGTATATGTTCACTGCCTTGAATTGTTTGTAAAAATAAGGAAGACGGGATACAAATAGATTCAAAAGAAACAGCAACTCTGCAAGCAGCCTTGCTCAGAAGTGAAAAATTTAAGGGACGGTGAATTCAATACATGTGCTACTACTGATTTTAAGGCGCCTTTGGACTCCAAGGCAGACTTACTCCTGAGTCGGTGGGTAAATCAGTATCCCATTTGCGTGCCTTGAAGTCTCCTCCTCGGTTCCATGTGAACGAACTCATGCACCCGCCTTGGGAAAGCTCTGTCGGTTAGCAAAAGGACAACACAAGTTAAGTCCTCGACTTACAACAGCTCATTTAGCGACCATTCAAAGTTATAACGGCCCCAGGAAAAAAGTGACCTGTGACCGTGTCCCACGCTTAGGCCCACTGCAGCACCCCTGTGGCCACATGATCAAAATCCAGATGATTGGCAACTGACTCGTATTTACGACGGTCGCAGCATCCCGGGGGGGGGGGGAGGAAGAGGTCTCGTGATCCCCTTTTGTAACCTTCTGACCGGCAAAGTCAATTTGTTTGTTGACTTGAGTGACTCATTTAGCAACTGTGGCAAGAAAGATCGTAAACACGGAGCAAAGCTCGCTTAACAAGTGTCTCGCTTCACAACAGAAATTTGGGGCTCCACTGCGGTCGTAGGTCGAGGACTGCCTGAGCTATGAATGCTAAGCTGTCAGGACTGAGACACCTTGTCTTCATTTGTTTCGTTGTCGGTTGTTACTACAGCAATTGGGACCCGGATCTATTTATTAAGCAAATTTCGACAGCTGCCCATTTTTGCAGAAAGCAGCGCACGCTTAATGAACACATGAAACACGAACATAGGTAATCCTTGACCTACAACTGTTCGTGCACCAGCTGGGACCCTTTTTGACCAGTTACCAAGAAAGTGGGAGTTCTAGCCTCACCTTAGGCATGAAAGCAAATTGGCTGACTCGGGGAAAATCACCAGGAGATGGTGAGTTCTAGTCCTGCCTTAGAAACAAAAGCTGACTAGGTGGCTTTGAGGCAATCATTAGGAAACGGTGAGTTTTAGTCCCGCCTTAGGCATGAAAGCCACCTGTGTGACTTTGGGCCAATCACCAGGAGACAGTGAGTTCTAGTCCTGTCTTAGCCAGGAAAGGCAGCTAGGTGATCTTGGGCCAATCACCAGACGATTGGTGGCTTTGAGGCAATCAGGAGGAGACGGAGAGTTCTAGTCCTGCCTTAGGCATGAAAGCCAGCTGGGTGACTCTGGGCTGATCACCAGGAGACGGTGAGTTCTAGTCCTGCCTTAGACACAAAAGTTGACTAGGTGGCTTTCAGGCAATCATCAGGAGACGGTGAGTTCTAGTCCTGCCTTAGGCATGAAAGCCAGATGGGTGACTCTGGGCCAATCACTGGGAGAGGGCGAGTTCTAGTTCCACCTTAAGCATGAAAGCCAGCTGGGTGACTTTGAGCGAATCACCAGGAGACGGTGAGTTCTAGTCCCACCTTAGGCATGAAAGCCAGCTGGGTGACTCTGGGCTGATCACCAGGAGATGGTGAGTTCTAGTCCTGCCTTAGACACAAAAGTTGACTAGGTGGCTTTCAGGCAATCATCAGGAGACGGTGAGTTCTAGTCCTGCCTTAGGCATGAAAGCCAGATGGGTGACTCTGGGCCAATCACTGGGAGAGGGTGAGTTCTAGTTCCACCTTAAACGTGAAAGCCAGCTGGGTGACTTTGAGCGAATCACCAGGAGACGGTGAGTTCTAGTCCCACCTTAGGCACGAAAGCCAGCTGGGTGACTGGGCCAATCACCAGGAGACGGTGAGTTCGAGTCTTGCCTTAGACACAAAAGCTGACTTAGGTGGCTTTGAGGCAATCCTGAGGAGACGGTGAGTTCCAGTCCCGCCTTAGGCACGAAAGCCAGCTGGGTGACTTCGGTCCTAACTCTCAGCCCAACCCACCTCACAGGGTTGTTGTTGTGAGGAAAACAGGAGGAGAAAGGCGTATGAGATTATGTTCGCTGACTTGCATTATTCATAAGCAACAATAAAGGCAGGATACAAATAAACAGCCATTTACCTTTGATCCTTTCTACCAAATATTCCTGATTTGGGCTCAGCTCCAAGTACTGGACGATTGTGTTCAGAGTAGGAATAAGGGGGGCTTTGACCAAAGCGGCTTGCTTCAGACTGCTGAGGCTGGCCTCTGTGGGGGGGTGGGAGAAAAAAACCAGACAGAGAAACTGCAACCTTTGCCATCAGGAAAGACCCCCAGTTTCGGGCTTTGACGACAGCTGTGGACTTCCTTTTAGTCAGGCGACAACCTCACAAACGGAAACAGCCGCCGAGACCGCTCCATTCTGCGACACAATAATTCACGAGGGCTTGCTGAAACCTCCGCTGAACGAGGACCACGCTTCACATTATTTAAGTTACTGGAGGGGATACAAGTGGTCCTCAACTTGCAACACTTCACTTAGTGACCGAACCTACAGCGGCACTGAGAAAAGCGACTTAGGACCGTTTTCCACACTTACGACCGTTGCAGCCCCCCCCCTCCCCGGGGTCACATGATCCAAATTCAGCTGTTTGGCAACCGGCTCGCATTTATGACGGTGGCCGTGTCCAGCTGGGGGTGGGTGAGGGTCAGGCGATCCCCTTTTACGACCTTCTGACGAGCCAAGTCAAAGGGGAAAGCCGGATCCGCTTAACGACCAGGTCACCAGCACAACAACTGCAGCGATTCACTTAACAACCGGGGGGGCAAGAAAGGTCCTAAAACGGGTCAAAGCTCACTTAACCGACGTCGTGACTCTGCAATAGAAATGCTGGGCTCAAATGCGGTTGTCAAGTCGAG
Organism: Vipera berus; assembly: GCF_964194415.1. Classification (NCBI taxonomy): domain Eukaryota; kingdom Metazoa; phylum Chordata; class Lepidosauria; order Squamata; family Viperidae; genus Vipera; species Vipera berus. Next base: position 90,032,700 of record NC_138208.1, on the reverse strand, counting down.
GGCTTCGTGTTAATTTGGTTGATCGGAATTCTTTAAATCGACTTTGTCAGCGGGGATATAAAATATAATTTAATAATAATAATAATAATAATAATAATAATAATAATAATAATAATAGGAGTTGGAAGGCAGAAAGAAGATCGCTGTGGGAGGCAGAAGCGCTACAACCGAGGTTGCCACAAGAAAAATGGCCGCTGGAAAGCCGGTGTGGACATCCAAAGATTTTAAGCCAGTGTTTGTCAACTTTGGCAGGTTGAAGACTTCAATTCTGGCTGGGGTATTCTGGGAGTTGAAGCCCACCCGTCTTCGACCCTCCAAGGTTGAGAAGCACCAGCTTAAAGCAAAACAAAACACAGCTTCGCTGGGCTGGGGTATTCTGGGAGTTGAAGCCCACCCATCTTCCGTCTTGTATTAGCGTAACTCTCAAGTTTTTTTTCCCCCTACAGGGTTGACAACTTCAGATGGCTTCCAGCTAGTAAAAGCCCCCCCTTTTCTCTCTCCACAATTATGATTTTAATCCGCATATTTTACTGTGGAGCATGTGATCACAGCACAAAATGTTCTATAGCGTCACCGCACCTCCAATCTGCAGCTCCGGACACCCCATTCTTCGCAGCTGCGTGCTTACAGATTCGATCTCCTGAACCAGAGGCACCAAAATTGTCTCGTTGATCCACTGTTGGATCCGAAAAGATATTTGGGGGGGGGGGGAAGGAGGGGAGAAAACAGAATTTAGAAGAACGACATCTGCATTTGCTATTTCACTGATGTACACAGCACCGAACGTTTACCAGCAATAAAGAGGAAAAGGCCTTCTCAAAGCAATGGGTCACAGGCAGTCCTCAACCTACAACTATCAATGAGCCTCAAATTATGGTTATTAAGTCCTGCTGGTTGTTAAGTGTTTCCCCATTTGAGCATTTTGGCCCGATTTTGACCTTTTTTCTTTTTCTTTTCCCAGTGGTCATTAACCAGACATTATGGTTGTAAAATGAGTCACTGTCCACCATGGGTTTCCCCCTCCCCCGGTAAAAAACAGAAGTAAACCATGGTTTCCTGTCCCCCCCCCCCAAAAAATGTTGTAAATTGTAATTGGGTGACTGCGGGCTGCTGCAAACGGCTGTAAATGCGGGCTGCTTGTCGAATGCTCAAAACGCAATTGGGACTGCCGGAAGGAAGGCGGGGTGTGTGTGTGTGTGTGTGTGTGTGTGTCTGTGGCCATCGGAACTTCAAATCCAGGCCATTAAGTAGCCCTGGGAAGGTCTGTCGGAACTTTTGACAGCCTGCCAAAAATTAAATAAAGAGTATAATAAAAAGAACAAGATGACAAAAAGTAATTCAAAATCATCATCATCATCATCATCATCATCATCATCATCATATCATTAAACGAAGATGAGCACGGGGCCCCTAAAGTGGGGCACAACCGGACGGGGGAAAGCGTGACCTTTTTAATTAAAAAAATAAAAACAAAAATAAGCAAACCATTCAGAAGATAGACTTGACGGACAGCTGGATGCTTGTCTGAGGTTCGCTTTTCTACGTTTCGCTAAGCGGCTAGTCCTTAAGCCAAGGACTACGTGGACTTCAGGCTCGAGCACCCCCTATTTAGCCGGAGTCTCTTCCCCTCCTCCCCCAGGAAGGAGTTTCCAGGGCTGGGTCACATTTAACACACACACACACACACACACACACACAAACACACACACCCAGGCCAAAGGCCAAACTCACATTTCTGAATTTGGCAGTCCAGGAATCCATGTGATCGAACAGCTGCCTGCTCATTGACACGCGTGCCCAAACCTGGCCAGGAAGACAAAGACGTTTTGAAGTTACAACAACTGCTAGGAGGAGAGAAAAGTAGGAGGAAGACCATCACAAGCTCTGAGGGGCTGCTGCAAAGAGCAGGGTGTGTGTGTGTCACATTATCTCCAAAGCTCCTGAAGGCAGGACAAGAAACAACGGATGGAAACTAACCAAAGAGAGAAGCAACCTGGAATTAAGGAGGAATTTCCTGACGGTGCGGACAATCAACCTCCAGAAGTTGTGGGTGCTCCAACACTGGAGGTTTTTAAGAAGAGGCTGGACAACCGATTTGTCTGGAATGGTAGAGGGTCTCCTGCTTGAGCAGGGGGCTGGACTAGATGACCTCTGAGGTCCCTTCCAACCCTTGCTACTCGGTTCTTGTGATTGTGGCTAAACTAGACAAACGAAACCATCTCTCAGTCAACGTTGTGGTCAACCCCGCCTTGATGATGTCCCGTAGTTGGGTCATGAAACGTCGGCAGGAAAATGAACCAGCTCAGAGACCACCGAGGACCCCACAGTTCAACCCGGAGCTGTTAAATATTCTCCTTTATTACGCAGCTGGAGGATCTGAGCAATAAGCCCCCTGATGTTTCTCACTGGGGTCCCCCCAAAGGGTCTTCCAATCCATCCTCAGCCAGGAAGGCCGGTTAACTTGAACAGGGACACACTGCCTATCGGCAAATATAGTTCACACTAGGTCAGGGGTCTTCAAACTTGGCCCTTTGATGACTTGTGGACTTCAACTCCCAGAATTCTGGAAGTTGAAGTCCACAAGTCATCAAAGGGCCAGGTTTGAAGACCCCTGCCCTAGAGCATGGTGTTCACTTCCATTAATTATATCAGCTGTGATGTACGGGTAGTTGTCAACATACAACTGTTCCATTTAGAGACAGTTCAGTTACAAAGGGCGCTGAAACATGTGACTTACAACCACTTTTCACAGTTACGACCGTTGCAGCCTCCCCGTGGTCAAAATTAAGATGCTTGGTGATTGACTTGTATTTACGACGGTCGCAGTGTCCTCTCTGTGTGTGTGTGTGTGTGTGTGTGTGTGTGATCTGATCCCCTTTTGCGACCTTCTGACAACCAAAGTCAAGGGGAGAAGCCGGGTTCGCTTGAGAACAGTGTCGCTAACTTAACAACTGCAGTGATTCGCTTAACGGCAGTGGCCAGAAAGGTCACAAAATGGGGCAAAAAACTCACTTAAACAAATGTCTCACTTAGCGACAGAAATCCTGTACGCCGAGGACTACCTGAATTTAAAAACCACCCCTTAGAACAGGAGGACTTAGGACAGGGCTAGGCGACCTTGGCTCTTTTATGACTCGTGGACTTCAACTCCCAGAATTCCTGAGCCAGCCATGCTGAGGGGAAAGGGAAAGGTTTCCAAGCTGAGCCAGGCTGGCTCAGGAATTCTGGGAGTTGAAGTCCACCAGTCATAAAAGAGCCAAGGTTGCCTAACCCTGACTTAGGATGATGTGCAACCTGGATCAACGCCTGCGGAGAACCGTGGAGGGAAACCACCTTTTCCGTCTCCGCCAACGTTGCTTACCTCTTCGGCAGCTTGCTTGGAACTCAAGTCGGCTTCATCCTTGTGAGCTGAGGGGGCCTGGGACCTGCAGGCTGGCTGGTACTGGAATTTCCTGAGCATCTGGGCGTAGTCTGCCATGGAGCGACCGTAGTTCCAGAAAGTCGGACTGTTTGAAGGAGAGCTGGAATCCGAACTGCCTGCGGGGATCAAGAGACAGAAATGAGGCCACTGGACCCTCCTACAGCCTCCTCTGCTAAGAGAGCCGGTTTGATGGTGACTAGAAACCAGGAGCGGGTGAGTTCTAGTTCCGCCTTAGGCCCAAAATCCGGCTGGGTGACTGGGCTAATCACCCAGAGACTAGAAATTGCTGACTCCTAGTAATTGACCCAAAGCCACCAAATCAGCTTTCATGCTTAAGGCGGGACCAGAACTCACTGTCTCCTGGTGATTGGCCCAAAGTCCTCCAGCTGGCTTTCATGCCTAAGGCAGGATTAGAACTCACCGTCACCTGGTGATTGGCCCAAAGTCCTCCAGCTGGCTTTCATGCCTAAGGCAGGACTAGAACTCATTGTCGCCTGGTGATTGGCCCAAAGTCCTCCAGCTGGCTTTCATGCCTAAGGCGGGACTAGAACTCACCGTCTCTTGGTGATTGGATCAAAGTCACCCAGCCGGCTTCTGTGCCTAAGGCAGGACTAGAACTCCCAGTCTCCTGGTGATTGGCTCAAAGTCCTCCAGCCTGTTATCACACCTAAGGCGGGCCTAGAACTCACGATCTCCCGATTTCTAGCCGGGCGCCTTAACCAACAGACCACAATACACACTTAACTTTTGAGTAACTTTGGTGAATGCGCTGTGTGTATCTGCCCCGCCATTCTTTCAGTCCGCCACTCACCCAGCTGGACCCGGTGCTGTTTCTCCTCCTCGTTGCGAAGGAAGCTATCGAGCGACTTCAAATCTGTCATGTAGTCGGCTTTTCCCGTGGGAGAGTTGTAGACGGTCGGTGAGGAGCGGTATCTGGACCTCATCCCGCCGCTATCCATGGGCCCAATGCTAGTCGGGTACATCAAGGGACCCGGAGAAGGACTGAATGGCGGCACCTAAGCAGAACCAGATGACACCGGGAACCCAGCGTTTCTCTTTTTTGAAGCGCTATTGAAGTTTATTACAATATAAACTAAGCGTGAAGGTTGCTGAGTTTTGCCCCGTTTTATGAGCTTTCTTGCCGCGCCTGTGAACTGAATCACTGCAGTTGTTAAGTTAGTAACACGGTTGTTAAAAGAATCTGGCTTCCCCATTGACTGTGCTTGTCAGGAGCTGAAACAAAATGGATCACGTGACCCCGGGACCGTCTCTCTCTCTCTCTCTCTCTCTCTCTCTCTCTCTCTCTCTCTCTCTCACACACACACACACACACACACATTTTCTGAGGTTTTTGCGTGTGTTTGTATGTAGATCTTTGGTCATTCGGGTTTTTTCCCATGTAGAATTGGAGGTATCAGGGCAACGTTTCGACGAAATCTCATCCGTCATCCTCAGGCTTCAGCTTCAGCTTCAGCATATATGTGTGTGTGTGTGTGTGTGTGTGTGTGTGTGTGTGTGTGTGTATGTATATGTATGTATATGTGTGTGTGTGTGTGTGTGTGTGTGTATATATATATATATATATATATATATATATATATATATATATATATATATATATATATATATATATATATATATATATATATATATATTTCAAATGTTAACTATTTAGATTACCTTGCTAGGCCCCAAACATGGGGCAAATCTTTATTTCCTGTTTTCAGCCTATCTTGAAGGCCATCGAACAGGCTATAGTCACACCGGACAGTTCATATATTTGTGTAAATTACTAACAAAGAATTAAAGGAGAACTGAGATGCATTTCTGACTCTTTAGTCTTCATCAGTCAGTCATACCCTTCTGAGATTCGAACCTGGGCTGATTGCACATTAGGCAGTGTTATTTACCTGTTGAGCCACAGGATCTCTCTCGCTCTGTTAGCTTTCTGCAAGGGGAGATATGTTTCAAATGTTAACTATTTAGATTACCTTGCTAGGCCCCAAACATGGGGCAAATCTTTATTTCCTGTTTTCAGCCTATCTTGAAGGCCATCGAACAGGCTATAGTCACACCGGACAGTTCATATATTTGTGTAAATTACTAACAAAGAATTAAAGGAGAACTGAGATGCATTTCTGACTCTTTAGTCTTCATCATATATATGAACTGTCCGGTGTGACAGTCTGTTCGATGGCCTTCAAGATAGGCTGAAAACAGGAAATAAAGATTTGCCCCATGTTTGGGGCCTAGCAAGGTAATCTAAATAGTTAACATTTGAAACATATCTCCCCTTGCAGAAAGCTAACAGAGCGAGAGAGATCCTGTGGCTCAACAGGTAAATAACACTGCCTAATGTGCAATCAGCCCAGGTTCGAATCTCAGAAGGGTATGACTGACTGATGAAGACTAAAGAGTCAGAAATGCATCTCAGTTCTCCTTTAATTCTTTGTTAGTAATTTACACACACACACACACACACACACACACACATATATATATATGTGTGTGTGTGTGTGTGTGTGTGTGTGTGTGTATACACATATATATATACATATATATATATACATACATATACATACATATATATACATATATATATATATATATATATATACATGCATATATATACATGCATATATATACATACATATACATATACATATACATCATGTGACACCACAGGGATGCCACAATGGTCGTTCAGTTTCGAAAAACAGTCACACATCACTTTTTCCAGTGTGGTTGCTAACTTTGGCCAGTTAACGAACAGTCATAAGTCAAGGACTACCCGTATATAATAGAAATAAAAAGAAAATATGGGAATGCAGAAGGAAAAAAATGGAAAGAGGTTAAAGAAAAGAGGGGGAGAAAAGCAATGACTTTCAACAGTTTTTGGTGCAGTCGAATACAAAAAATGCAGCCATAACCTCAATGCTTTACTTCAGGTAAAACTTTGTTAAGCACGAGCCATTTCTGCAAGAAGAAGCCAATTTAACGATCAAAGCCCCAAATCATTTTTTCCCCCTTATTTCAAGCAGGAATCCATTTTTTCTCAGCCGACTGATCCCCGAGTCACGCTTTTATAGTTTACCTGCAATTTTGTGATGGCGGCACAGGTTTTCAAACATCATTCGATTGTAGACAACAATCGTAATTAACCTGGACACTGCACAAATGGTTAGAAAACATTTAAAAACTATTCACTACAGTATGAGATACAGTAGGGGTAGTCCCCGACTTACAGCAGCTCAGTTAGTGACTGTTCAAAGTTACAACAGCACTGAAGGAAGCGACATGTGACCGTTTCCCACACTTACGACCGCTGCAGCATCCCCAGGGCCCCCACTGAAAATTCCGATGCTTGACATTTAAAATTTGGAAACGATAAATATCAAATGTTAAATTTAACTATTAATGGAAAATTAAAAATGGGGAAACACTCACTAGTTGTATTGATTTGTCTAAAAAGATGGAATGTTAAAACAACTAAGATACGTATAAACTAAAAGCTACGGATAAATGTAAGAAAGTTATTTTTCGTTTAATTGACGTAATAAGAATTCTATTAATTTAAACCTGAGACGGTACATACTAAGGGGAAAAGAGGGGAAACATTCAAAGTAATAGTTTGAGATTTGTACTAATATTGAATTATTGACCAACTCAGCCGCCACGTTGCTTTTCAAATATTTAAATGCAAAACTAGAAAATCAATAAAAAAAAATTAAAAAAAAAAAGAAAATTCAGATGCTTGACAACTGACTCATAGTTATGACGGACCGCAGTGTCCCGGGCTCACGCGACAAGCAAAGTCAACGGGGAAAGCCAGATTCACTTAACAACTGGGGTGCTAAGTTAGGAACTGCCGCGATTCGCTTAACCAAGGTGGCGAGAAGTCGTAAAATGGGGCAAAACTCAGCCGACGTCTCACTTAACGACCGGAAATTTGGAGCTCCACTGTGGTCATTAAGTTGTGGTGGTGAAGCTGTACTCGTCTAACGGTAGGAAATAGTGCTGTAGACTTAAATTAAGACGAGGTCTTCTCAATCTCTCAAACCTATCTATTTGAACAATCTGGCCTGGTCTGATGGGTTTGGGGTTTGGATTTGGTTTTAACATTGTTTTAATTATTGTATTATATTGGGCATAATTATTTAATCTTTTTTAACTTTTGTATGTATATTTTGATATTTATTCTCTGTACACCGCCCTGAGTCCTTCGGGAGAAGGGCGGTATAAAAATTTAATAAATAATAATAATAATCTCAGCCACTTTACGATGGGTGGATTTCAAGCGTACACGGCCCCCTTAACAACCGCCTCACTTAGCAACGGAGATTCCGATCCCCAATTCCCGGTCGTACTTCGAGGACTGCTTCTAAACGGAACCACAGAGCTCATCCATACCTTGCTGTAGTTGCTTCCCGGAGAGAAACCCGCAGCTGGGTTGTAGGATCCAGGACTGCTTCCTGACAAGGACTGCAGCTGCGTACTGTAGCTGGAGATACAACCGGTTGCAAATTTGGGACTGGTGCTGGGCGAGCGGGACGGACTGTAGCTGAGGACGCTCTGCCCCTGGATGGGGGGGGAGGGGGTCGCAGGGGGCGTCTTCTTGGGCACCAGATCGTGCGGCGGCGTAGTCTGGACGGCTGAAATTAAAGCCCGCTTCCAAAGGTTAAGAAGAACCGCAAAGAGACAAACAAGCTAAGTGTCATTCCAGGGTGAAGGTTTTCGTTTTTTGCCCACTACTATAAAATGTAATTGTTGGGGCAGGGAAAAAAGAAAAAATTTCTGAATGAAGCCGGAGCTGAAGAAACCAGTCAGTCGTTTCGGGTGATAAGAAACGAGGCAGCTAAAGAAGAGCAGGTCATCCTCGGCTTACAACCGTTAACTGGAACACAGTTCTGATCGTAAGTCGAGGCACACATGTGACCGGACCCTGACTTTATACTTAAAAAAACCCCATTTTATTCATTTTCTAGTTTTACGGTCAAATACTTAATAAACGTGTTGTCTGGGCCCATTAGTAATTCAGGGGTCTATATTAACTTCTTCAATCTAGATCCAATATTAAACCCATCAAATGTTTCCAATAACAATAATATTGATAATAATAATAAAGTTGACTGATATTGCTGTACCAGATGCCAGAGTTGAAGAACTGGAAAAAATTACGAAAGACCGCGACCTGGCCATCGAAACTGCGCTATTATGGATGAAACGCGTAGCAGGGATACCCATTGCCACGGGGGCGCTGGGATCGATGTCCAAAAACTTTGCAAAACACATCAAGAAATTGCAGCTTCCTGCAATAACTCCAGCAAAGCTACGAAAAACTGCGCTACTCGGAACATCTCACATTTTAAGGAGATACCTGGTTGATACCTAGGATGCTGGCAGCAACCCGTGTCAACCATTAGTGCCAGTCAATTTGAGTGTTCAGTTGACTGAGTTTCATGTTTCATGAATAAAAGTTTTATAATAAGTTGGAAGGGACCTTGGAGGTCATCTAGCCCAACCCCCTGCTCAGGAAGGAGATCCTATGCCATTCCAGACAGGTGGCTCTCCAGTCTCTTCTTAAAAACCTCCAGTGTTGGGAGCACTCACAATTTCTGGTGGCAAGCCGTTCCCCTGGTTAATTGTTCTAACTGTCAGGAAGTTTCTCCTTAATTCCAGGTTGCTTCTCTCCTTGACTAGTTTCCATCCGTTGCTTCTTGTCCTGCCTTTGGGCGCTTTGGAGAACAGCTTGATTGCCTCTTCTTTGGGGCAGCCCCTGAGATACTGGGAGACTGCTATCATGTCCCCCCTCGTCCTTCTCTTCATTAAACTCTTCATTCATTTCTATTTCATATTTCTTAATTGCCCATCCCCCTCGGGAGAGGGACTCTGGGTGGTGTACAATATAATCAAGTGGACTTCAACTCCCAGAATCCTGGCTGGGAGAATTCTGGGAGTTGAAGTCCGCAAGTCTGAAGGTGGGCGAGGTTGGGCACCTCTGCCCTAAGCGAACAAGCAAAACAGCCCCACCTGCGTTCTGCAATCCCAGGAGCGTCTGTTGTCCAGGACTCATAACTAAGCTGGTAGGAGCCATCGTGTATTTGAAGTATCTCCAGAAATCAAACAAGGCATTGAGGCTGAACAAAGATGCAAAGCCAAGTTCTAGAATTTAAAAACAAAACACACACACAAACAAATTTACAGAGAACCCTTAAAAAAAGATCAGATCGGCTGGTGATGGAAGGAAATGCATTGCTAAAGGTGGTTGTGGGGTCCCTGGTGCTCTCTGAGCTGGGTGGTTTTCTTGCAGGCATTTCCTGACCCAACTAGGTAACATCATCCGTGCTAGAAGGGGGCAGGGTTGTGTAATACAGAAGGATGAGAAGGAAGGCGGAATGAAGGGGAGGAAGAAGGAAAGACAAGAAATTACGGGAAGGAGGGGGAGGACTGTGGGGTCCTTGGTGTTCTCTGTGCTTGGTGTTTTCCTTGCAGACGTTTCACGACCCAACTAGGGAACATCATCAGTGCTAGAAGGGAGTGTGGAGAGGAGGAGAAAGAGAAGTGAGGAGGAAGAGGAAGAGGAAGAGGAGGAGGAGATGACTGTGAGGTCCTTGGTGCTCTCTGAGCTGGGTGGTTTCCTTGCAGACGTTTCACGACCCAACTAGGGAACATCATCAGTGGTAGAAGGGAGTGTGGAGAAGAGGAGGAGGACAAGGAGGACGAGGAGGAGGAGGAGGAGAAGACTGTGAGGTCCTTACTGTTCTCTGAGCTGGGTGATTTCCTTGCAGACTTTTCATGACCCAACTAGGGAACATCATCAGTGCTAGAAGGGAGTGTGGAGAGGAGGAGGAGGACAAGGAGGAGGAGGAGGAGGAGAAGACTGTGAGGTCCTTACTGTTCTCTGAGCTGGGTGATTTCCTTGCAGACTTTTCATGACCCAACTAGGGAACATCATCAGTGCTAGAAGGGAGTGTGGAGAGGAGGAGGAGGAGGAGGAGGAGGAGGAGGAGAAGAAGAAGACTGTGAGGTCCTTACTGTTCTCTGAGCTGGGTGGTTTCCTTGCAGACTTTTCATGACCCAACTAGGGAACATCATCAGTGCTAGAAGGGAGTGTGGAGAGGAGGAGGAGGAGGACAAGGAGGAGGAGGAGGAGGAGGAGGAGGAGGAGAAGACTGTGAGGTCCTTACTGTTCTCTGAGCTGGGTGATTTCCTTGCAGACTTTTCATGACCCAACTAGGGAACATCATCAGTGCTAGAAGGGAGTGTGGAGAGGAGGAGGAGGAGGAGGAGGAGGAGGAGGAGAAGAAGACTGTGAGGTCCTTACTGTTCTCTGAGCTGGGTGGTTTCCTTGCAGACTTTTCATGACCCAACTAGGGAACATCATCAGTACTAGAAGGGAGTGTGGAGAGGAGGAGAAAGAGAAGTGAGGAGGAGGAGGAGGAAGACTGGTGTCCTTGGTGTTCTCTGAGCTTAGTGGTTTTCTTGCAGACATTTCATGACCCAACTAGAGAATGATGCTAGAAAGAAGGGGGATTGTGATCCGTTTATATATTGGTGACTTGCACTATCAGTGTTGATGGGGACGTCCTTGGTGATTCCTTGATTAGGAATTACTAAGTTGTTTACTGTTCCATTGTTCATCTGAGTGGGTAATTCCTTGATTGGGGCATTGTTTACTGCTTGGCGTTAATCTCTGCTTATCAAGCTATTTCCCTGCTGGTGGGGACGGCCCTCAGCTACAAATATTTCTCTTGTACGGGGGGGGGGGGGCTAAATAAGGTTAGTAGAAAGGGAATTTCACCGGAGGGGTGGGTGAAAACCACAGCCTGCCGGATCTCTACCTAAACTTAACCCATAGGCCGAATGTAACACGGGTGGATTGTTAACAACGTGGAAAAGAAGTTGCAGGACCCAATCTGGGTCAGTCAGCGGGACGAGAGGTTTTGTCTTCCGAGCTTTTGGACTTTCAGAGCCATCCGCAGGGAATTTTTCTCTAGCCAACTCTCTCTCTCTCTCTCTTTCTCTCTAGGCTAGGGAGCAGTTCCCCGAGGGTGGGTTCCAGCACGAGTCCGAAAGCTCGAAGACAAAACCACTGGTCCCGGTGACCGACCCAGATTGGATTCGGCAACGTTATCCTGGGACGCCTATATTCGCCTTCATTCGTGGATTTCAGAAAAGGCAGGCACAGCCACACTCCGCTGTGCGTTAATGATTCAAGCTGTGGAGATGGTTACCAGCATCAAATTCCCGGGTGTGCAGCTAACGAGTAGGCTGGCTTGGTTGCTCGACAGTGAGAAGATGGTGAAGCAGGCACAGCGGGGCCTGCACTTTCTGCGCCGCACGAGAAAAGCTCATTTTCCTTCCCCTGTCCTGACCACTTTCAAAAGGGGGACGATCGAGAGCATCCTGTCGTGCTGCATCACAGTCTGGTTTGGAAGCATCCCTGCTTCGGACAGGAAGGCGGTGCAGAGAGTGGTGAGGACGGCTGAAAAGATCGTTGGCAGTTCCCTCCCTCCCATCCAGGACATAGCACAGATTTGTTGCTTGAGCAGGGTCCGCGAGATTGTCTGGGACGCTACACATCCTCTTCACGACCTGTTTTCCTTGTTCCCTTCGGGGAGGAGGGGGCTCCGGTGTATCCGAGGCAGAACATCTGGATTCGGTCAGTTTTGTTCCGTACAATATTAACCTGATGAATTCTAAAGCTTCCTCCTTCATGTATTCAAGAGGGACAGTGATTAATATTTACATGTTACTTATATGTAAGGGTGTTGGTTGTTGTTAGCTGCGAAGTCGTGTCCGACCCATCGCGACCCTATGGACAACGTTCCTCCAGGCCTTCCTGTCCTCTACCATCTTCTGCAGTCCATTTAAGCTCACGTCTACTGCTTCAATGTAAGGGTGTAGGTCTACACATATGTTATTTAGAGTACGTTTAAATGTGTGTTATGTATGTGTACATTTTGAGAGCAACTAAATTTCATTTTTAATGTGTGCCGTTGTGTCCACAGTAAAAAAAAATGACAATAAAGGTTATCTATCTATCTGAGGGACGCGGTGGCTCAGTGGGTTAGGACGCTGAGCTTGTCGATCAGATGGTCGGCAGTTTGGCGGGTCGAATCCTGAGTGCCGCGTAACAGAGTGAGCGCCTGTTACTCGTCCCAGCTTCTGCCAACCTAGCAGTTCGAAAGCACGTCAAAATGCAAGTAGAAAAATAGGGACCACTACGGTGGGAAGGTAACAGCGTTCCGTGCGCCTTTGGCGTCTAGTCATGCTGGCCACATGACCACGGAGACGTCCTCGGACAAGCGCTGGCTCTTCGGCTTTGAAACAGAGATGAGCACCGGCCCCTAGAGTTGGAAACGACTAGCACGCATGTGCGGGGGAATCTTTACCTTTACATCTATCTATCTATCTATCTATCTATCATCTATCTAAAAGAAGTCTTAAATGCAGCAACGTGTTAAACACAAGAGGGCTCCCAACTTGCTTAAAAAACCAAGATAAAGGCAGACATCCTAAGGCATTGAAACTAACCATCATTCCCTTGCTGGAGACCGGCAGGATACTCACCAATATACCAGAGGACCCAGCCTGAAATGTTGTAATAGGAACTGATTAGTTTTCCAGACCTGGAATGAGAGAAGGGGAAAGGGTAGTATTCCTATTTCAGTTTTTTATTTATTTATTTTTATTTTTATTTTAATCCCATTTATATCCCGCCCTTCTCCGAAGACTCAGGGCAGCTTACAATCTAAGCACAAATCAATGTGCTTAGCAATAGCCTTCATTCTATGTATATGCCTGCTTATTAGGGCTTTCGGGGGCCCCCAAGCGGCATTATTACAAAGTCAGCTTAATTGCCCCCAACAATCTGGGTCCTCATTTTACCTACCTCGGAAGGATGGAAGGCTGAGTCAACCTTGAGCCTGGTGGGATGCGAACCTACAATAATTGCAGGCAGCTGGTGTTACTTAAGGAGGCATTAGCCCACTGCTCCACCAAGGCTCTGTCAGAGATTCACGATACCGTAAGGTACTCCTTGACTTATCACCACAATTTAGAGCCAAATTTAGGTTGCTAAGCAAGGCGAGGGTTAAGTGAGCGATGCCCAATTTTATGACCTATTTTTTTTTAAATCATCATTACGAAGCACAAATAGCTGCAGCTGTTAAGTGAATTGCACGGTCTTTCTTCCCCCCCCCCCCCCCGCCCTTGACAGCACCCTAATTTGTCTGAAATGGTGTTGGGTTTCCTGACTCGAGCAGGGGGTTGTACTAGAAGACCTCCACGGTCCCTTCCAACTCTGTCATTTTGTTACTCTATTCTCTTACTCCAGGGGTCTTCAAACTTGGTCCTTTGATGACTTGTGGACTTCAACTCCCAGAATTCCTCAGCCAGGCACAGTCTCTGCCATTTTAAAATGTCTGGACTTCAACTCCCAGACTTCCTCAGCCAGCATCAGAGGGACACTGACTCCCAGAATTCCCTTTCCTCAGAAGCAGCCCATTTCCTGTTGGGCACATCCATCCTGGAGCTGATTTCCCCCCACCCCGCTCCTATTTTTCCTGGCACAAGTGATGCTGTAATGCTTGCTTTCTGACAGTAGGTGGCACTGCAGAATTGTTTGCATCCCTGTTTAAAGCAGCCTTTTCCAAGTTTCAGTCAGTTTTAAGATGTGTGGACTTCAACTCCCAGAATTCCTCAGCCAACTTGGCTGGCTGGGGAATTCTGGGAGTTGAAGTCCACACGTCTTAAAGTTGCTGAAATCGGTAGACGCTGTTCTAAAGGCTTTTAAATTTATAATTTCCAGGGCCTAGAAATCCAGAAGTGGAGGAATTAAAACTGTCTCTGATATTTTAGGGTTAATGATATGTGTGAGCCCAATCAGTGAGTATCTACATGAAGAGATGTTTTCCTCCGTAATCTTTCCTTCATTAAGCTTCTGGTGCAGCCAAGTCAAATACAGTAGGAGTCTTCAAACCTGGCCCTTTGATGTCTTGTGGACTTCAAGTTCCAGAATTCCTCTGCCAGGCATGCCTGGCTGAGGAATTCTGGGAGTTGAAGTCCACAAGTCATCAAAGGGCCAAGTTGGAAGACCCCTGTGTTACTCACTCAAGCAAAGCTCTCCAACTTACATTTCGGTGTAGATCATGCCAGCGAGGGACAGGTTGAGGAATCCCCAGGCCAAAAGGACTTTCCTTGCTTCTGTTTCTTTCCTCATCTTGATGGTCCTGTCAATCAGCGACTCGGAGGGGTTTGCTTCCCCCTGCATTGTCTAGAAAGAGCAAGAACAGAATTTTTCTTAAATTGATATACTGTCCATTAAGAGTATCCTGAGCAACTCTGGGCAGCGATTTATCGATCTTTCAGCCCGTCTCATCCTTGGTTCCCACTTTCCTATCTCCTCCGCTAATAACCCAACGAAGGAAGCAGCGAACCCGTCACAGGTCACTCTCCACCCAGAGCCATTCGTTGAGTGACCGCTCAAACTGACAACTGCTAAGAAGTTTCACACTTAACAACCGTCGCGGGATCCACCGTGATCGTGTGATCTAAAATTCAGACGGCAGGCAACTGGTTCACATTTATGACCGTTGCTGTGTTCCCAAGATCACGTGGTCCTCTTTCGCAACCTTCTGGCAAGCAAAGTCAATGGGGGACAGCTGCAATAGTTTACTTAACAACCGTGGCAAGGAAGGTCATAAAATGGGGCAAAACTCAACTTAACTGTTTCGCTTAGGAACAGAAATGCTGGGCTCAGCTGTCGTAAGTTGAGGATTACCTATATCTCAGAGGTCACACAGCTTTTCCTTTAAACAATGTGAAGAGATTGTGTGATCGGGACTGCCTTTTTGATCATGGATATTTCAATTCTTGATTTCCCCAATACATTCTTTAATGCTATTACTAGTTTTCTTACACTTAGCTCTAAAAATAGCCTTCCTAACGAATAGAATAGAATGCTTTATTTGGCCAAGTGTAATTAGACACACAAGGAATTTGTCTCTGGCGCAGAAGCCCTGAGTGAACACACAAAACAACAGAGTAACAATAATCATTAAGAAAACCAAGTTCATGGCATCCAGCCCTCTCAATTCCTGGCAAATAGATGGGGAAGAAATGGAGGTAGTGACAGATTTTATTTTCCTGGGCTCCAAGATCACTGCAGATGGGGACTGTAGCCAAGAAATTCAAAGACGCTTGCTCCTGGGGAGGAAAGCCATGGCAAATCTAGACAGCACACTAAAAAGCAGAGACGTCACCCTGCCAACAAAAGTGTGTATAGTCAAGGCTATGGTCTTCCCAGTTGCAATGTATGGCAGTGAAAGTTGGACCATAAGAAAGGCTGAGCGCCAAAGAATTGAGGCCTTTGAACTCTGGTGCTGGAGGAGACTCCTGCGAGTCCCTTGGACTGCGAGGCGATCAAACCGGTCAGTCCTAGAGGAGATCAACCCTGACTGCTCTTTAGAAGGCCAGATCCTGAAGCTAAAACTCAAATCCTTTGGCCACCTAAGGAGAAGGAAGGACTCACTGGAGAAGAGCCTCATGCTGGGAAAGGTTGAGGGCAAGAGAAGAAGGGGATGACAGAGAATGAGGTGGCTGGATGGAGTCACTGAAGCAGCAGGCGTGAGCTTAAATGGACTCCAGAGGATGGTGAAGGACAGGAAGGCCTGGAGGAACGTGGTCCACGGGGTTGCGATGGGTCGGATACAACAACAATAATCATAATAATGATTCCAATAAGAGACGGTAGTAGGACACGTGAAGGATAATAATACCACAGCCATACCACACGGGTAAATATACTCAGACATAAGACAGTGCTTTTGGAATTAGGTGTTCAGCAGTGATGGCACAAGGGAAAAAACGTCTTCTGTTTCTAGTTGTTTCGGCACGCAACGCCCTATAGCAGCGTGCAGAGGGAAGGAGTTGAAATAATTTAAGTCCAGGATGCGAGGGGTCTGTAGATATTTTCTCAGCCTTCTTTTTGGCTTGTGCAGTCTACAGGTCCTCAACGGAAGGTAGGTAGATTGCAGTTGTTTTTTTTCTGCAGTCCTAACTATCCGCTGAAGTCTGCGCCTGTCCCGTTTGGTTGCTGGATCAAACCAGTTACAGAGATGCAACTGACAAGACTCAATAATTCGAACTGTATCAGCAGAGCGGAGTCCTTCCCCCTCTGCGTCTCGGCCTGACGTGGCCCCCTGCCCGCTCCCCCCTCCTGCGCTTCCTTGGCCTGGTCCCGCTGCCGAAGAGAGCTGCTGTCAGAATCCATTTATATCACATTCATACATGTATGTTTAAAACATTATCCCCTCCCTATGGATTCTGCCATCTCCCGAGGAAGGAGGAGCGGATGTGGATTCAGCCGGCCTTAGGTTATTTCAAAGGCCAAGGGAAACCTTTTGAACTGGGGGGAACAAAAGGGAGGGTTAGAGAAGAAGGCATCTGGACTGTGTCCCCATTTGAATCTGCAGAGGAAGAAGGCAATAACCATGAAGATTCGAAGTTCCCCTTTTCCCACGAAAGGGATGACACGAAGTCAAAGGATGGTGGGGCTGACCAAATGGGGTTGAGGGAAGGGGGGGGGTTGAACCGGGTACCCTTTATAAAGTTTCAATTTGTAAAACAATACCAAGTCCTGTCTTGTATTCCCACAACCAAGCATGTCCTAGTAAAGATTCCTTTTGGACTAGAACCGACTCCAAGAGTTTTTGTCTTCCTAAGACGTGGATTGCGGGGTGGGTCCTGACAGCTGCTGCTCCTCCGATCAGAAAATCCGCCCAGCTCCCGTCCACCTTTTGCAAAGGCAGGAGGCGGAATATCTTTACGAAGCTGCCGGATGTTCAGAAGCTCATCCCTGGTCTACGTGATCCGCAGCGAGTCGCAGAAAGCAAGCAAGGAGAAAAAAAGTCAAAACTACTAGAGAGCGTTTCTGCCAGGTTGCGATCAACAGCGCCATCTTGAGGCTTCGCCAGGGAAAAATCAACAAAATGAAAGAATGAATGCCAAAGATTCTTTTTCAGGAGGCAACTGGACTTTGTTTCTCTTTGAAGATGTTTCGCTTCTCATCCAAGAAGCTTCTTCAGCTCTATGGATGACTGAGACTCTCCATAGACGAAAGAAAGAAAGAAAGAAAGAAAGAAAGAAAGAAAGAAAGAAAGAAAGAAAGAAAGAAAGAAAGAAAGAAAGAAAGAAAGAAAGAAAGAAAGAAAGAAAGAAAGAAAGAAAGAAAGAAAGAAAGAAAGAAAGAAAGAAAGAAAGAAATTCTTTTTCAGGAGGCAACTGGACTTTGTTTCTCTTTGAAGATGTTTCGCTTCTTATCCAAGAAGCTTCTTCAGCTCTATGGATGACTGAGACTCTCCATAGATGGATGAAAGAAAGAAAGAAAGAAAGAAAGAAAGAAAGAAAGAAAGAAAGAAATTCTTTTTCAGGAGGCAACTGGACTTTGTTTCTCTTTGAAGATGTTTCGCTTCTCATCCAAGAAGCTTCTTCAACTCTATGGATAACTGAGAATCTCCATAGACCAGGGGTAGGCAACCTTGGCTCTTTTGTGACTCGTGGACTTCAACTCCCAGAATTCCTTAGCAAGCATGGCTAAGGCTCAGGAATTCTGGGAGTTGAAGTCCACGAGTCACAAAAGAGCCAAGGTTGCCTACCCCTACCATAGACGGATGAAAGAAAGAAAGAAAGAAAGAAAGAAAGAAAGAAAGAAAGAAAGAAAGAAAGAAAGAAAGAAAGAAAGAAAGAAAGAAAGAGAGAGATTCTTTTCCAGGAGGCAACTGGACTTTTTCTTTGAAGACGTTTCGCTTCTCATCCAAGAAGCTTCTTCAGCTCTATGGATAACTGAGACTCTCCATAGACGGATGAATGAATGAATGAATGGATGAATCTGATTCAATG
Organism: Vipera berus; assembly: GCF_964194415.1. Classification (NCBI taxonomy): domain Eukaryota; kingdom Metazoa; phylum Chordata; class Lepidosauria; order Squamata; family Viperidae; genus Vipera; species Vipera berus. Next base: position 90,014,375 of record NC_138208.1, on the reverse strand, counting down.
GGGAGGGTTTCCCCCGCCCGCTCGGCCCCGCAAAACCTAGCCACAATCTTGCCTACCCCACAATTCGCAGGTTGCGGGCACACAGATGCCGGATCCGACCCAGGCGAGTTCCCGCTGCAAAGGCAAACGCGGCGCGGTTAAATGACGCAGGAAAGAATTGGGACGGCGCCTTTAAGAGCGGCGTGGGGAAAAAACACAACGGTCCGTGGCGCGAGGGATGCTGGGAAATGTGGTCCAAGCGGTCTCGCGGGCGCCATGTTGGCAGGCGGGGCCTCACGTGGATTAGCTTCTTAATGCCGGTTTGAGGGGGCTGCGGGGCAAGGACCCCCCCCACGTCAAAACATTGTGGGGAAGGGAGGGAAGAGCGCATGCGCACTCCCTATAACGGGGGAAGAAAATAACAATCGACACCCCCCCCAAAAAAAAATACGGCAACCTTCGTCTAGCTTACCAGCACGGGTTCGCCTTCCTGGCCCGAACTGCGCCTGCGCAGCGGTGTTTGCCTCCCCCTCGCTCCTGTATGCTCAGTCTAATTGGATGCGAGGAAGAATCGAGGCCGCCGCGGCGAAGGCGGGCTTTGTTGCCGAGGCGACGGGCGCGAAGGAGGGGATTGGCGGCCGCCCTCGTGATCAGCGCCGATTGGCCGAGGCTCTCTTTGACGTTTTGGCGGGAAGAATGTAAAAGGATCAAATGCCTTTCGATGGGTTTCTGGAGATTTCTTCAAAATGTTTTATGAGGCGCTGAGTTTGGGATCCTGGCTGGATTCATGGAGAGGGAGGGTGCCAAGGGGAATCCGCCCTTGTGATAGATCTCCAAGGAGTAGAATACAAACACAAAGGAAATAAACAGGACCTAAGCCATGGCTTGTCTAACCGTGATAGCATTCACACAATATCTGAAGCCATCGATCCAGCTGAAGTGTACAATCACCAACTGGGTTTACTCAGACGTGCCTTGTCTAACCATAATAGTGTTCACACAGTTCTAAAGTTCTGTCCATCCAATTGTGACTTACAACCACAAGCTATGTTCACACAGGATCTAAACCATGGCTTCCTTTAACAATGATAGCATGCACACCATATTGAAAGCCATTGATCCCCAGTGAGAACGCCCTCCCCCTGGGGATCACCCGTCGGCAATCCTTGACCGGTGGTACCCTGAGGAGACCCTCCCTGTGGGAGCGCCTACCCTATGGAATCAACTGCCAACGGAACTCCGGACTGCCCCCTCCCCAGATACCCATCCATTGCCTTGCCTTCCATCATCGCCTTGTCTCCTGCCACAAAGAGGAGGGGGTCAACATATTTTCCAAAGCACCAGATGGCAGGACAAGAAATAATGGATGGAAACTAATCAAGGTTTCCAGTTTTGCATCCAGTTTTGTTCAAGATGATGTAAAAAAAGATGTTGAGACTCTAGAAAGAACGCAGAGAAGAGTAACAAAGATGATCAGGGGACTGGAGGGTAAAACATACAAGGAACAGTGGCTGGAATTGGGCATGTCTAGTTTAATGACGCGGGACGCGGTGGCTCAGTGGGTTAGGACGCTGAGCTTGTCGATCAGAAGGTCGGCAGTTTGGCGGGTCGAATCCCGAGTGCCGCGTAGCAGAGTGAGCGCCTGTTACTCGTCCCAGCTTCTGCCAACCTAGCAGTTCGAAAGCACGTAAAAATGCAAGTAGAAAAATAGGGACCACCACGGTGGGAAGGTAACAGCGTTCCGTGCGCCTTTGGCGTCTAGTCATGCCGGCCACATGACCACGGAGACGTCCTCGGACAAGCGCTGGCTCTTCGGCTTTGAAACGGAGATGAGCACCGGCCCCTAGAGTCGGAAACGACTAGCACGCATGTGCGGGGGAACCTTTACCTTTACCTTAGTTTAATGAAGAGAAGGACCAGCGGGTGTTATGTATTGGGCTCACTTGTAACACGTGGTAAGCTGGAGCAGCTAACGGCTCTCCAGCAACTCAGACTCCCCGTCTCCAGTGCTGCTATTGGCTGTCCCTAGGCGGCAATGGGTTGCTTCAAACCTATTGGCTGCCGCCTAGGGGGCAGGCTATAAATTGCTGCAGGCTGCAGCCCAATTCTCAGTTCAGATCCTGCAAGCAATAATCCATGAGCTTTGCTGAACTCACTTGCCTTGCCTCCTTTCCTGTGCAACGAACCCACTACACAACAGGGGACATGATAGCAGCCTTCCAATATCTCAGGGGCTGCCCCAAAGAAGAGGGAGTCAAGCTATTCTCCAAAGCACCCAAAGGCAGGACAAGAAGCAACGGATGGAAACTAACCAAGGAGAGAAGCAACCTAGAACTAAGGAGAGATTTCCTGACAATGAGGACAATTAACCAGTGGAACAACCTGCCTCCAGAAGTGGTGAATGCTCCAACACTGGAAGTTTTTAAGAAGAGACTGGACAGCCATTTGTCTGAAATGGTATAGGGTTTCCTGCCTGACCAGGGGGTTGGACTAGAAGACCTCCAAGGTCCCTCCCAACTTTATTGTTGTTGCTGCTGCTGCTTCTGTTGTTAATATTATTATTATTGTTGTTGTTGTTGTTGTTGTTGTTGTTGTTGTTGTTATTATTATTATTATTATTATTATTATTATTATTATTATTATTATTATTATTATTATTATTATTATTATTATAACGAAGCAACCTGGAATTAAGGAGAAACTTCCTGGCAGTGAGGACAATTAATCAGTGGAACCGCTTGCCACCAGATGTTTTTGGAGCTCCGTCACTGGAGGTTTTTAAGAAGAGATTAGACAACCACTTGTCTGAAATAGCATAAGTTCTCCTGCTTGAGCAGGGGATTGGACTAGAAGACCTCCAAGGTCCCTTCCAGCTATTTTTATTGACTATTTGTCTTTCATTATGACAATACGTCCCTTAATGCTTCTTTTCCCAAATACTCCTAGGAGTGATTTGCTCCTTCAGGTGATATGGATGGGTATAACTTGGCACCAAAAATCTATATGATAATGTTCTCCATTCAGTCGTGTCCAACTCTTGGTGATTCTGTGGGATTCCACGGCTTCCAATTTTGCACTACTTCTTTTGAGTCTCTCTCGTGTTCTGACTGGTGTCAGTTTTGATGGTGTCCACCCACCGTGTCCTTTGGCAGCCTGGTTTCATTGGACCGCTAATTCTTCCCAGCATAACGGCTTTTTCCCCTGCACAACATGGCCAAAATAAGTGAGACACAGTTTCGTGATTTTGCCTCCCAGTGAGATGTCTGGTATGATGTGCTCCAGGGCTTGCTTGTTGGTCCCCTTTCCTGTCCGAGGAACATATAGGTAGCTATATGAGAACATGATAGATAGAGCAAACTAACCTATATTTGGTTGCCAGGCTGGTGCCCTGCTTTTCTAACGATCTTATGCAACAATCCATGTGCAACTATCCATTTGCAAAGGGCATCCTTCATCTGCAGAATTCACTGCTACAAGATGTGATGGCCACCAAGATGGCCGATTTAAGAGAAGGTTGAATACACTCAAAAGAGACAGGTGCCACAAAGGCAAAGACTCCATGTTACCTTTAAGTTGGGACCAGCATGCTTCCAAACATCACCTGTAGGAGGAGAGAGGTGGGTCTCCATCTTCTCCTGGTGAACATCTGCAGGTATCAAGTAAGGAGAAACCAAATGTTGAACTAGGATAGGTGTTGGCCTGACCCAACAAACCTGTTCCTAGATTTCCTGAACTTCCTTCCAACAAGAACAATGAGGTGGGCCATTATCTTGGACAGCTTTTCACTAGAGATGGGATAAATTCATGAAGGACAAGTCAACTGAGTGCCATCAGCCGTGAAGACTCCATATTACGTCTAGGCTGAGGGCATCGTATCTCCAAATATCAACCGTAGAAGACCAACAGTGGAAGACAGGTGGGTCTCCACCTCCTGCTTGAGGACTTCCCAGAAACACCTATGAGAAGGCCAACGCGGCACCAAGCTGGACCTTGACCTTTTCGCGCCAAGGCTTAATCTTCTGAGGCAGACCCCAAAAGTGGACAGGTTATTCAAAGGACGTTTGGTAGTCTCCATGGTTACAAGAATGCTCCAGAACAGGGTTCTAGGTCTTGCAGACCACAGCTTGGGAAACAATCTGTGTCAACACAATCCGTTGCCCTGGCCACTGGACTGCTGCCTTAGTTCCCATTTTCCTGGGCACTTCTCTAACTTTTGGCCCAGGATTTTGGACATTTCTGCAAAGCAAGTTTTTTTTCCTCTCTCTCTCTCTGTCTCTCTTTCTAATGGCTTTCCCTTTTCTTTATTCCTGGTGGCATTCTTTTGACAAGGGGCAGATGCCCCCTGCCCCCCGCAAGGACATCCCCTGTGAGGAGGAGGAAGAGGAGGATGAGGAAGTTTGCTGGTTCCTGGGAGAAATGCTGCTTTTTTACTGTTTGGTTGTCGTCGTTCTACAACTCTGTTCCCTCTGGGGGAAGACGGTAAGAGTCGATCACCAGCTGTCATTTGTAATTTGAGGAGAGGACCTCAAGCCACAAAAATCCCTCTGGGTCAGCTCGGCCATGTTGTCCCCATAACGGGCCACCAAAACCTCCAAGAAGTTTCACGCAACCAGAGCTAAAATCTGCCGCTAACAGTTGCATGAATATGCTGATAGACTGCTACTGCACGTGGAGCTTTACAGTAGCCACTGTGACAAATAGTCAATAACAAAGGTAGTCCTCGACTTACAACAGTTCATCTAGTAGGACCGTTCAAAGTTACAACGGCACCGAACAAAGTAACTTATGACCGGTTTTCCACACTTACGACCAGTGCAGAATCCCCACGGTGACATGATTAAATTTTGGACGTTGGCAACTGATTCTTATTTCTGACGGTTGTGGTGTCCCTGAGTTATGTCATCACCGTTTGCAACCTTCTGACAAGCAAAGTCAATGGGGAAGCAAGATTCACTTAACAACTGTGGGAAGAAAGGTCCTAAAATGGGGCAAAACTCACTTAACAACCGTCATGCTTAGCAACAGAAATTGTGGTCGTTAAATCGAGGACTACCTGTAGACCAACCTTGTCACCGTACCTTCGACATGACCCAAAGGGAACCGCCGTGGCTTCAAATCTTGTATTAAAAGCTGGCTCCAAACCCCAAGCTGTGTTCACACAACATGCTAAGGCCATCGTTAAGGGAACAACGGTTTAAAATGTTGTGTGAACGCAGCCTGCAGTTCTTAAAAAAAACCATTATCCTGCGTTCACACGATACTGAACCTCAAACTGTAAACTAATAAGCCATAAACTCTGTGATCTGTTTTTCTCCTATGCATTCTTATGGTTCTTTCAAAATTGATCATTCACGTTTTCCATATTTCCTGGCGCAGTTTTTCCTGAAACAACCTTGTGGAACGCTGACCTGCAACTGGAAGGCCCATTCAAACGGTAAACACTTATGTTCCTTCAAGCAGCATGTTTTACATCGGGGATGTGCAACCTTGTCAACTTGTAAGACCTGTGGACCTCAACTCCCAGAATTCCTCAGCCAGCCACGCAACCTTGTCAACTTGAAGACCTGTGGACCTCAACTCCCAGAATTCCTCAGCCAGCCACGCAACCTTGTCCACTTCAAGACCTGTGGACCTCAACTCCCAGAATTCCTCAGCCAGCCACGCAACTTTGTCACCTTGAAGACCTGTGGACCTCAATTCCCAGAATTCCTCAGCCAGCCACGCAACCTTGTCACCTTGAAGACCTGTGGACCTCAACTCCCAGAATTCCTCAGCCAGCCACGCAACCTTGTCACCTTGAAGACCTGTGGACCTCAACTCCCAGAATTCCTGGGAGTTGAAGTCCAGTGGTCTTAAAATTGACAAGGTTGGACACCTATGTTTTATACCATAAATGAACAAATGATGTGGATAGATCCCGAAAGAAAACAGGACTTCTAGACCTGTGCGTCCTTTCTGGGACGGGGAAAATTTTGGCGTAGCGAGCTAAGCCCCACTTCAGTTTTCCCACCGCTTACTTATCCAGGGTTAACTGTCCCGTGGCTTAATCCGTTCACTCCCTTTCCAGGGACACCAAATGACCAACTCACCTGAACTCGGGGCCAGATTCTTAGACTACCCTATGCAGGGCTGGACTCAGGCAAACCGCTGGGGAACATCTCTGCACAACGTTACAACCCAGCTAGTGTGGCTTTATTCATTTATGAAACATATATGTACATAGGGAGTCCTGGACGTAGCCTCAAAACGGAGCCCTCAGATACCGTTGTAAGTTGGGACAGTCGCTAATCATGCCACCGTGGGAGCGGAAAGACCTATGACTTTTATTTGTCAGCTGGGGTTAAACTAACCTGGCTGTACATGTGACCACGGGGATGGTGCAACCGCCGTATCTGTGAAAAAGGGCCACCAGCCCCATTTTTTCAGCGGCAACTGCCCTTTTGTAAATCTGTATTATTGTGAACTCTAAAGCTTCCTCCTTCCGTGCCGTATTCAAGACGGACGGTGTCACGGTTCCGACAGATTGAAAACCATTTTAAAAGAACTTCAAGGCAAAGATTTCTTCCTTAAAGAACATTTTATTTTGGAAGCAAGGTATCGGCGCCTACAAAGGTGAACCCAAGACTAAATTCCCCTCCCCCCCAGGGTGCAAAGTTGCAAGTTACATTTCCCACCCCAGATTGCTGTGATAAATCACATTTCACCCATTGTTAGAAAACGCAGCTGCTCCAGCCTGCTAAAAATGTGGTCAGCAAATGACCTTGGTTCCCATCCATGTGAATTGTTTTGGCCAGGGGTAGGCAACCTTGGCTCTTTTATGACTCTTTGGACTTCAACTCCCAGACTCAGCTGACTCAGGAATTCTGGGAGTTGAGGTCCATGAGTCATAAAAGAGCCGAGGTTGCCTACCCCTGGTTTTGGCTAACTGAAAATTACTCCTCCTCCTAACTGAAAAATGTGGCAAAATGAAAATGGCTTCAATTTGGATTGTCACAGGGTTGACAGACAGTGATTAATATTTAGATGTTACTTATATGTAAGGGTGTAGGTCTGTACATATGTTGTTTATAGCATGTTTAAATGTGTGTTATGTATGTGTACACTTTGAGAGCAAGGAACTAAATTTCATTTTTAATGGGTGCCATTGTGCCCACAGTAAAAAAAATGACAATAAAGGTTTATCTATCTATCATCTATCTATCTATCTATCTATCTATCTATCTATCTATCTATCTATCTATCTATCTATCTATCTATCTATCTATCTATCTATCTATCTATTTATCTATCCATTCATCCATCCACCTACCTAGCTATGGTACCTATTATCTATCTATCTATCTATCTATCTATCTATCTATCTATCTATCTATCTATCTATCTATCTATCTATCTATCTATCTATCTATCCATTCATCCATCCATCCACCTACCTAGCTACGGTATCTATTATCTATCTTTCTATCCATCCATCCATCCATCCATTATTCATCTATCCATCCATCTATCTATCTATCTATTCATCCATCTACCTACCAACCTACATATTATCTATCTATCTATCTATCTATCTATCTATCTATCTATCTATCTATCTATCTATCCATTCATCCATCCATCCACCTACCTAGCTACGGTATCTATTATCTATCTTTCTATCCATCCATCCATCCATCCATTATTCATCTATCCATCCATCTATCTAGCCATTCATCCATCTACCTACCAACCTACATATTATCTATCTATCTATCTATCTATCTATCTATCTATCTATCTATCTATCTATCTATCTATCCATTCATCCATCCATCCACCTACCTAGCTACGGTATCTATTATCTATCTTTCTATCCATCCATCCATCCATCCATCCATCCATTATTCATCTATCCATCCATCTATCTAGCCATTCATCCATCTACCTACCAACCTACATATTATCTATCTATCTATCTATCTATCTATCTATCTATCTATCTATCTATCTATCTATCTATCTATCTATCCATTCATCCATCCATCCACCTACCTAGCTACGGTATCTATTATCTATCTATCTTTCTATCCATCCATCCATCCATCCATTATTCATCTATCCATCCATCTATCTAGCCATTCATCCATCTACCTACCAACCTACATATTATCTATCTATCTATCTATCTAAATTTGAATGGTCACTCAGTTGTGGTCGTACCTTTACCTCCCAGGTGCCAAGCGCCCAAAGTTTGATCACATGTTCAATCCTGCCACAGTTGTGTGTGTGTGTGTGTGTGCAAAGACTGAGCGTCTCTTTTTTCCAGTGCCATTGTAACTCCAAACGGTCGCTAAGCGAACGGTCGTAAGTTGAGGACCGCCTGCAATTTGTCCCTTCCTCTCCCGCTTTTAGGGGGCCAAGGCTGCAGCTGCCAGTGTCACTGCGAGTTCACCATCTGTGGCCTGTTCAGGAAGATCTTTGGGGGGAAAGAAAACCAAGAGGACGGGGACCCCCCAGTCTCGCCCCCCATCAAGAAACGCCTGAAGAAGCGTCTCTCCTTGCTCAGCCAGCAGACCTTCTGCGACAGCGATTCCTCGGCCACCGGCAGCCAGGATTCCCAGCTGTCCTCGGGGAAGTGGAGCCAGACGGGAGACAGCGTCAGCCTCGCCAGCTGGAAGAGGAAGCAGCGGACGGCCAAGACCCCCCGGGACCCCGAGACCGCCTGGATGAGGCAACAGCCCTGCATGCGTTGCAAAGCGAAGCGGACACGCGAATGGCTGGTGCACCACTTCTACAGCAAAGATTCACCTTTGCAAAGCAAGAAAATCTGAGTCCCGGCCAGAGGGGACTTTCGGGGACCCCCGTGCTGGCCAAGCCACTTTTGGGGGGCCACTTTTGGGTGGGCCGCTGCCCCTGCTGCCCCAGATGACTCGTATCAATAAAAGATAGAGATGCATAGCAATGGTGGCGTTTTTCACACAGCTGTAAAAGGGTGGATTGGTTATACATTAGGCTCTCCAAACGTGGCAACTTTAAGTCTTGTGGACTTCAACTCCCAGAATTCTCCAGGCAGCTTTAGAGAAAGATGTGAGGACTTCAACTCCCAGAAGTCCTCAGCAAGCCAGACAGGAAGCTGTGAAGACTTGAACTCCCATAATTCCCCAGCCAGCCAGCCAGCCAGGAACATGTGAGGACTTCAACTCCCAGAATTCCCCAGCCAGCCATGCAGGAAGATATGAGGACTTCGACTCCCAGAATTCCTCAGCCAGCCAGACAGGAAGCTGTGAAGACTTCAACTCCCAGAATTCCTCAGCCAGACAGGAAGCTGTGAAGACTTCAACTCCCAGAATTCCTCAGCAAGCCAGACAGGAAGCTGTGAAGACTTCAACTCCCAGAATTCCTCAGCCAGCCAGACAGGAAGCTGTGAAGACTTCAAGTCCCAGAATTCCTCAGCAAGCCAGACAGGAAGCTGTGAAGACTTCAACTCCCAGAATTCCTCAGCAAGCCAGACAGGAAGCTGTGAAGACTTCAACTCCCAGAATTCCTCAGCCAGCCAGACAGGAAGCTGTGAAGACTTCAACTCCCAGAATTCCTCAGCAAGCCAGACAGGAAGCTGTGAAGACTTCAACTCCCAGAATTCCTCAGCAAGCCAGACAGGAAGCTGTGAAGACTTCAACTTCCAGAATTCCTCAGCAAGCCAGACAGGAAGCTGTGAAGACTTCAACTCCCAGAATTCCCCAGTCTGGCTGAGGAATTCTGGGAGCTGAAGTCCACAAATCTTACAGTTGCCAAGTTGGGAGACCTCTGATGTACATTGTCTGACTTTACAATGGTCTAACACAGGGGTCTTCAAACTTGGCCCTTTTGACTTGTGGACTTCAACTCCCAGAATTCCTCAGCCAGCGTGCCTGGCTGAAGAATTCTGGGAGTTGAAGTCCACAAGTCATAAAAGGGCCAAGTTTGAAGACCCCTGGTCTAACAACACTGCTGGGTCATTAATCTTGCTAGTTTGCTGTCACATTTATTACTTGCAACACAAACATTTTGCTTTTAGGCTACAAGGCTCTGTACCCTGACCTTGAAGTGTGTGTGTGTACGTGTGTTGTGAGTGTGTGAATTTGTGTGCCTGTGTGCGTGTGTGTGAGTTTACTACATTCAGCATGCAGTGTTGTTTTTTTCCAACCAGATCCCCACCCAAGGCCGGACAGGCTGCGAATTATGACAGCTGTGTAGCATACACATTAGATTTAAGCTCAGTGTTTAGTTAAATATCCAAACAACATTTTTTTAAAAAATAAAGATTATCATTGGAAAAGAATGGCAATACACTCTGAAGTGTCTTGAGTTTCTTAGAAGTAGCGCTGGGCATCGTCCCTTCCTTTTTTTAAAAAAAAAATAAGATTAAAAAAAAATCTCAAGAAAAGGAAAATGCACAGACACTTGGAAGCAATAGACCGCGAATACATTTGAATTCTCTGTGTGTGTGTGTGTGTGTGTGTGTGTGTGCTTTGTCAATGTCTGCGTTTGCACTTTCCTGTGTCATGGCTTGTTAACCATGGTTGGTTTGTTCAAAACAGAAACCCTGTTTGTAAACCACAATGGCTCTGGGGTCATTGAACCCATTAAACCCAAACTGAATAAGCCACGCTGTAGCTGAATGTGATGCATAAACCTTGCTAGCGTGTTGTGTCTGTTGCAGTAGAGAGAGACGCAGTTCTGAACGCCTGATCCTGGCGTATTTCATTTTGCAGTTGAAATCAGCACAGTTATTTGCTGGAGATTACGTACTGCCCTTCTGAACATTATTAACTGATACTTACTTTAATTGGATTAAAAAACAAAATACATCGAAATGTATAGTCACAATAACACTGTTAGCAATCAATCCCGAAGGGATTTTGATCCAGCAGAAAGCCAGACCTTTTCAAAATTTAGTTAGGGAGAGGCTAAGCCAGGGGTAGGCAACCATGGCTCTTTTATGACTCGTGGACTTCAACTCCCAGAATTCCTGAGCCAGCATAGCATAGCTGGCTCAGGAATTCTGGGAGTTGAAGTCCATGAGTCATAAAAGAGCCAAGGTTGCCTACCCCTGGGCTAAGCTCTAAAGCAATGTTTCTCAAACTCAGCCACTTTAAGATGGGTGGACTTCAACTCCCAGAATTCCCCAGCCAGCATACTTTATGATGGTGGACTTCAACTCCCAGAATTCCCCAGACAGCCCGCTTTAAGACAGGTGGACTTCAACTCCCAGAATTCCCTAGCCGCCATGCTTTAAGTCATCTGCCCCTCAAAGTTTTTGCCCAGGTTGAGAGAAGACAAGAAAGCCAGCGTGCTTTACAATGGGTGGACTTCAACTCCCAGAATTCTGTGGCTGGCTGGGGAATTCTGGGAGTTGAAGTCCACTCATCTGAAAGACACCAAAGCTGAGAAACCCTTGTCTAAAACTATAACCTTGGAGATCACCTTGTCCAATCAGAGACCTCTATAGAAGAAAGGTCCCCAAAAATGCAGGTTATAAAGAGATGGTTATTCGCTGGCAGAGTTGTGGACGCCATCTTGACTTTTTTGCCCCCTCTGAGCTTAGTCCCATGCTCTGTGCAGGAATGGCCAACACATCAAGTCCCCGCATGATGGGCACGTGTGCTCCATCCCTCCCGCCCCAAAACGAGGCCGTCTCCACCCAACTGCGAAGGAACGTTTTTATTTATTTATGCAGTTATACATTTCTCAAATTTATAGAGTCAGCCGTCTCAGCGGAAGTGACTCTTGCTGCAAGAAGCCTTTCTTGCCTAGTGGTTAGCTAACTGCCACCTTCCGTCGCTTTGAGTAACCATCTTTGCTCCATGCCACAGATACAGCTAGTTGTCCACATAGGACAGGGGATCTTCAAACTTGGCCCTTTTGTGACTTGTGTACTTCAACTCCCAGAATTCCCCAGCCACCTTTAAGATAGGTGGACTTCAGCATGCCTGGCTGAGGAATTCTGGGAGTTGAAGTCCACGAGTCATAAAAGAGCCAAGGTTGCCTACCCCTGGGCGAAGCTCTAAAGCAATGTTTCTCAAACTCAGCCACTTTAAGATGGGTGGACTTCAACTCCCAGAATTCCCCAGCCAGCCCGCTTTAAGACAGGTGGAGTTCAACTCCCAGAATTCCCTAGCCGCCACGCTTTAAGTCCTCTGCCCCTCGAAGTTTTTGCCCAGGTTGAGAGAAGACAACAGGAAAGCTGACTCAGCTTTCATTTCACCCTTTTGTGAGGTTGGGTGGACCCACAACTCAACCTTCCCTTAAAAATATGTGTTTTCCCGCCGGAGGAGGAGAAAAAAACAACTTCTGAGTCACATCCACTCTTGCCGAAGTAGCCTTGGGCAATTCGGAAAACCGTGAATGGGGTGTGTGGCTACACGTAGGTTGCTAATCAAACAATTTTTCTAACCTTTCATTATCGCTCTTGCGTTGTTCTTGGCAATAAGTCCTGCAAAGGGTGTTTGCTCCTTCCTGGGAATTTCTGCAGATGAAGCCCTTTTAGAACATGACCTAGGAGTAGATTAGCGAAGACACGTTCCCATAAATACAGCCCAACTGGACCTCAATTCTCCTGTTTCTGGAACTTTCCACCATGAAGCTAATCCTGTTGTTTGGAGTTTTGCTTGGGGTCACCTGGAGCCTGGAAACCTTTGAAGGGTAAGCTGGCTTCATGCTAGTCTGTTAGGATGCACCAATTGCCTAGTGCAGGGGTCTCCAAACGTGGCAGCTTTAAGAGCTGCGGGTTTCAACTTTTAAGACTTGTGGACTTCAACTCCCAGAAATCCTCAGCCAGCCATGCTGGCTGGGGAATTCTGGGAGTTGAAGTCCACAGGTCTTAAAGTTGCCAAGTTTGGCGACCTCTGGTCTAGCGTGTCGGTGGATTCTCTTTCCTGGATTTATTGAAGCGAAAGCTGACGCAACCCTCTGCGGAGGGTGCTTTAATTTGGATGTCTGCAGGGAGCAAGGGGGTTGGACTAGATGACCTCCAGGACTCCTTCAAACTCTAGGATTTCAAATCTGGTGGGTGCCGGCTGGATTCCTGCGCTGTGCTAAGCGGTCATGTAGTCTGCTTGATTGTGGATTACTGTAGTGTGTTTTATGAGTTCAGTGAAATACAGACAACAGAATCAACGGAGTTGGGAGGGACCCTGGAGGTCTTCTAGTCCAACCCCCTGCTCAGGCAGGAAACCCTATACCATTTCAGACAAACAGTTGTCCAATCTCTTCTTGAAGACTTCATGGAAGGCTGTCCCCCTGCTGCATTCTCAATGTCCTCAGATTTTAGGAAGAAATCCATTTATTTCTGTTCTACTCATTCCTGTTCTCCAAAGCACCTGAGGGCATGAAAGGAACAATGGATCAGATATCCAATCCAGATCTAAGGAGAAATTTCTGGACATTGAGAATAATGAACCAGTGGAGCAGCTTCCCTTTAGAAGCTGTGGCTGCTCCAACGCTGGAGGATATTTTAGGAAGAGATTGTCTGAAATGGTATATAGGGGGTTGGACTAGATGGCCTCCAAGGTCCCTTCCATCTCTGTTATTCTGTCTCTGGTTTGTGGCGAACCAAATCTTGCAGGTGTTTCCCACTAATCAGTGAAGTTTGCAAACTTTGGCTTAACGTCGCCTCCTTTCCTGGTTTGGTCCAGGCAACCATTACGCCCCACCTCTTCATCCTCAGACATGTCTCTTCTTTAAGCATTGAGTAAAATGTACCTCCTCACATTTCCAATCAAGCTGAGATTGGAACAGATTGTCACGGTCCCCGCTTTGGAGAAACGTAAAAGGTAAAGGTTCCCCCGCACATGCGTGCTAGTCGTTTCCGACTCTAGGGGCCGGTGCTCATCTCTGTTTCAAAGCCGAAGAGCCAGCGCTTGTCCGAGGACGTCTCCGTGGTCGTGTGGCCGGCATGACTAGACGCCAAAGGCGCACGGAATGCTGTTACCTTCCCACCGGAGTGGTCCCTATTTTTCTACTTGTATTTTGACGTGCTTTCGAACTGCTAGGTTGGCAGAAGCTGGGACGAGTAACAGGCACTCACTCTGCTACGCGGCACTCGGGATTCGACCCGTCAAACTGCCGACCTTCTGATCGACAAGCTCAGCATCCCAACCCACTGAGCACCGCGTCCCTTGCTTTGGAGAAAAGCACTTAGCAATTAATATTCTCCAGAAACCCTGCATTGAGGAAAGATGCATCACGGCTAGAGAAGTGGCTTTAATTCAGTCACGAAATAAATGGTAGGCCTTTTTCTTCCGCTCCTTTGAATTAAACAACGGTGGGTTGTTCATTTCTGAGCCTAGAATAGGGATCCCCAAACTTGGCGACTTTAAGACTTGGGGACTTCAACTCCCAGAATTCCTCAGACGGAGGCCTCCAAACCTAGCAACTTTAAGACTTGGGGACTTCAATTCCCAGAATTCCTCAGACGGAGGCCTCCAAACATGGCGACTTTAAGATTTGGGGACTTCAACTCCCAGAATTCCTCAGACAGAGGCCTCCAACATGGCAACTTTAAGACTTGGGGACTTCAACTCCCAGAATTCCTCAGTCAGCCAGCATTGACTGACTTAGAGAGCCAAACTCCTCTGTTTCAGGTTGACATTTATTTATTTGATTTGTATACCGCCCTTCTCCCTAAGGACTCAGGGCAGTGAACAGTGACATAAATAACAGAATGCACAAATACAGATATTGAAAACAAATTAAACCCTAATTTTGCCCAAATGCAGAAGATAGTTACCTTAAAACAATAATTACAACAGAACCCGTCAGACATAACGGGTCCTGAGAATATCCAGTTCTTATCTTTCCTGCCACAGGTTGTTATTTCGCCTTTATAACTTTATAACTTACGGGGGCTTTTAAATACAATAGAGAGGAATGGTGGCAGTTTTACGTTATTAGTAAAGTCTGTGAAGAAGACAGATTCACTTAGCAACTGTCTTACTTAACAATGGCAGCGATTCCCTTAACAACCATGGCAAGGAAGGTTGTAAAACGGGAAAATAATTTAACAACGGTCTTGCTTAGCAACAGAAATTTTGACCTCAGTTGCAGTCGTAAGTCGAGGACTGACTGTAATACATCTGCAAATGGCCCCCCCTCTTGTGTTCATGGTGTAATGATCCCCCAAACTGCCTCCACCACCAGTTGGATTGACCTCCTAAAGGGCGACACCCAATGACGTGGGCGAATGAATACACAACACACAACGCCCAACAACGGGGCAAACTGGACAAACCACTAATCCTATTCTTTTGGGTTTTGGCTCTTTCAGTGACCAGGTTCTCCGCCTGAAGCCATCCAGCGAGGAGCAGGTTGATTTGCTGAAAGAATTGGGAGGCCTGAAACACCTCCAGGTGTGTGTATTTGCACAAGGGTAACAATTCCAGGACAGGTAACCCTCCATCTTGAGCCCAAAAGTTCCCTCGCGAAGCCAGACAGTTGTTCAGTGAGTTTTGGCCCATTTTGCGACCTTTCTTGCCACCGTTGTTAAGCGAATCCCTGCGGTTGTTAAGTTAGGAACACGGACGTTAAGCGAATCCGGCTTCCCCCCATGGACTTTGCTTGTCAGAAGGTCGCAAAAGGAGATCGCGTGAAAACCCCACCGCCGGGGACACTGTGACTGTCATAAATATGAGCCAGCTGCCAAGCGGCTGAATTTTGAATCACGTGACCCTGTGGATGCTGCAGCGGTCACAAGTGTGAAAAACGGTCATAAGTCATTTTTGTTTTCAGTGCCATTGTAACACGCTGAGGACTCACTGCATTCTGATTAAATTAATAATTCTGACCTTAAGTGACCCACGCACACCTAGAATGGGAACCATCCCAGGATGGGATGAAGTGTAGGTTGGTGTGTAGAACAGCTGGTTTAACCTCCTCCCAGGTTGCCTAACAGGCTGTGAGTGTGGAGATGTGCACTTCTAAAGCATTTGTTGAGTTGGCCTTCTGTACCCCAAAATAAGTGGGTCAAAAGATTGCAGTCATGGAAGATTATAGGTCAGGGGTAGGCAACCTTGGCTCTTTTATGACTCATGGACTTCAACTCCCAGAATTCCTGAGCCAGCCATGCTGAGGGGAAAGAGAGAGGTTTCCATGCTGAGCCAGGCTGGCTCAGGAATTCTGGGAGTTGAAGTCCACGAGTCATGAAGGGGCCATAATTTCCCCATGCTGGCTCAGGAATTCTGGGAGTTGAAGTCCACCAGTCATGAGGGGGCCAAGGTTGCCTACCACTGTTATAGGTGTTAACTTGCTCAGTAGTAGCAACTGTGAGAGGGATCTCGGAGTCCTAGTGGACAATCACTTAAATATGAGCCCGCTGTGTGCTGCAGCCGCCAAAAAGGCCAACACAGTGCTAGGCTGCATTAACAGAGGGATAGAATCAAGTTCATGGGAAGTGTTAATACCACTTTACAAGGCCTTGGTAAGGCCACACTTGGAATATTTGCATCCAGTTTTGGTCCCCACGATGTAGAAAAGATGTTGAGACTCTGGAAAGAGTGCAGAGAACAGCAACAAAGATGATCAGGGGACTGGAGGCTAAAACATACAAGGAACAGTGGCTGGAATTGGGTATGTCTAGTTTAATGGAGAGAAGGACCAGAGGGGACATGATAGCAGAGTTCCAATATCTCAGGGGCTGCCCCAAAGAAGAGGCAGTCAAGCTATTCACCAAAGCCCCTGAAGGCAACGGATGGAAACTAGTCAAGGAGAGAAGCAACCTAGAACTAAGGAGAAACTTCCTGACAGTTAGAACAATTAACCAGTGGAACCACCTGCCTCCAGAAGTGGTGAATGCTCCAACACTGGAAGTTTTCCTGAAGAGATTTGACCGCCATTTGTCTGAAATGATACAGGGTTTCCTGCCTGAGCAGGGGGTTGGACTAGATGACCCCCAAGGTCCCAATTCCAGCAACTGTTCCTTATATGTTTTAGCCTCCAGTCCTAAATGGACTGTTGTAAGTTGAGGAGGGCTGCCTGTAGCCCTTTCCTTTACAATCGGGGACTTTTCTGTCATTTTTTACGCCATGCTTGGACACGACCTTGCCTCCTTCACCCACTTTATTCGTTCTTCTCAGCTGAATTTCTGGCGGGCTCCATCGCTACCCGAAGAATCTGTCGATGTCCAGGTGCCCTTTGCTGGTCTCCAGGCTGTCAAAGTCTTTCTGGAGTCACACCAGATTAAGTACTCGGTCCTGATTGAAGATGTGCAGGTACGATGAGAGAATGGCGGGGGTGGTGGTAGAGGAAATCAACAAACGGGATTTGTTATATGGAAATATTTTCCCTGCGTTGTATTTGGACCACAAGTCCCATTGATCCTCTTCCAAAGAAACACAATAACAATAACGCTCGGTCTGGGCCTTGGGTGGAGTATGGCGAGGGTGGGCTTGTGTGTGGATTTGTGAGAGGTTTACTTGTGTTCCTCTGGATGAGGGTTCCTTGGTTTTAACAACTCGAAGACGGGAGGACTTCAACTCCCAGAATTCCCCAGCCAGCTTTAAAATAGGTGCTCAACTCCCAGAATCCCCAGCCAGCTTTAAAATAGGTGGACTTCAACTCCCAGAATCCCCCGGCCACCTTTAAAATAGGTGGACTTCAACTCCCAGAATCCCCTGGCCAGCTTTAAAATGGGTGGACTTCAACTCCCAGAATCCCCCAGCCAGCTTTAAAATAGGTGGACTTCAACTCCCAGAATCTCCCGGCCAGCTTTAAAATAGGTGGACTTCAACTCCCAGAATCCCCCTGCCAGCTTTAAAATAGGTGGACCTCAACTCCCAGAATCCCCCGGCCAGCTTTAAAATAGGTGGACTTCAACTCCCAGAATTCCCTGGCCAGCTTTAAGGTAGGTGGATTTCAGCATGGTTGGCTGGGGAATTCTGGGAGTTGAAGTCCACCCATCTTCCAGTGGTTAAAATTGAGAAATATTGCTCTGAACAGTCAAGCTGGGGGACACAGCCTTCTTCCCACTAATATTTTCCACAATTCCAAACGGTGAATGTGTGTGGCCTGCACAACTTCACCCGCAATCGGTGACGGACAACATGCTGTGATCAAATCCGACTATCCCTGTGACCCACATTCTCGTTGCAGGCCCTGCTGGATGAAGAATCTCGAGAGATGCACCTTAATCGTCAGAGGGAATTTGGCCAGAAGAATTTCAACTATGGTGCTTACCATAACTTGGACACGGTAAGTCACTTGAGAATGCGTTGCGCCCAGGTCTCTCACTGAGGTGGACTGTTATATCGAGGTGGTCCTTGACTTACGAGGACAATTGGGGCCCAAATTTACATCCCTAAGCCAGGTGGCTGTTAAGTGAAGCACACCTGATTTTACGCATTTTTTGAGGGGGGCGTTGGTCGTTAAGCAAATCATTGCAGTTGTTAAATGAATCAACTGGTTGTTAAGTGAACTTCACTGACTGGGAAAGTCACCCAAAGCAGTCATGGGAAGATGCAACCAAATTTGGTTCACGGAACTGTGGAGAGGCTGACGTGACTGCGTATCATCTCAGGTGGACTTCAACTCCCAGAATTCCTCAGCCAGCTTTTAAATAGGTGGACTTCAACTCCCAGAATCCCCCACATAACAGGCTTTAAAATAAGTGGATTTCAACTCCCAGAATTCCCCAGCCAGCTTTAAGATAGGTGGACGTCAATTCAGTTGGGCTCCTAAGTCAGGGGTCTTCACACTTGGCCCTTTTATGACTTGTGGACTTCAACTCCCAGAATTCCTCAGCCAGGCGTGCTGAAGTCCACCTATCTTAAAGGTGGCTGGGGAATTCTGGGAGTTGAAGTCCACAAGTCACAAAAGGGCCACGTTTGAAGATCCCTGTCCTAAGTAGACAACTAGCTGTATCTCTGGCATGGAGCAAAGATGGTTACTCAAAGCGACGGAAGGTGGCAGTTAGCTAACCACTAGGCAAGAAAGGCTTCTTGCAGCAAGAGTCACTTCCGCTGAGACGGCTGACTCTATAAATTTGAGAAACGCATAAATGCATAAATAAATAAAAACGTTCCTTCGCAGTTGGGTGGAGACAGCCTCGTTTTGGGGCGGGAGGGATGGAGCACACGTGTCCATCATCCGGGGACTTGATGTGTTGGCCATTCCTGCACAGAGCATGGGACTAAGCTCAGAGGGGGCAAAAAAGTCAAGATGGCGTCCACAACTCTGCCAGCGAATAACCATCTCTTTTTAACCTGTATTTTTGGGGACCTTTCCTCTATAGAGGTCTCTGATTGGACAAGGTGATCTCCACGGTTACAGTTTTAGACAAGGGTTTCTCAGCTTTGGTGTCTTTCAGATGAGTGGACTTCAACTCCCAGAATTCCCCAGCCAGCCACAGAATTCTGGGAGTTGAAGTCCACCCATCGTAAAGCACGCTGGCTGGGGGATTCTGGGAGTCGCTCCCATCTTAAAGCAGGCTGGCTGGGGAATTCTGGGAGTTGAAGTCCACCCCTCAAAGCATGCTGGCTGGGGGAATTCTGGGAGTTGAAGTCCACCCATCTTAAATTTGCCAAGTTTGAGAAACACTGGTCCAGACTAAAACGGCAGCTTCTACATCAAACCTGGTGTAGTATCCTTTTCTGCCCGCCCCCCAAATTCCATCTCTCTCTCCTTCTTTATTTCCTCCTTAGATTTACGGAGCGATGGATAGTATCGTGGCTGAGCACCCGCAGATCGTGAGCAAAATCCAGATTGGAAAGACCTATGAAAAACGGCCTCTGTTTGTCCTCAAGGTAACATTTGGGCCTGTATCTTCAAATCCTGAGCCAAGAATCATTCCAAAAATTCGGAGCGAATTCTCGCCAGTATTTTGGCAGAATGGATTGTGGTCCCTCTGATGCAGGGGTCTTCAAACTTGGCCCTTTGATGCCTTGTGGACTTCAACTCCCAGAATTCCTCAGCCAGCGTGCACGCTGGCTGAGGAATTCTGGGAGTTGAAGTCCACAAAGCATCAAAGGGTCAAGTTTGAAGACCCCTGCTCTAATGGGATATATTTGATCCAGTTTAGATTTAGATTTAGTTTCAGATTTTACTGATATTTTATTTAATGGTATCACCTGGCCCTCATTCGGTATTACCGTTTTGTGGCGCCGCTTTGTTGCACATTTTTTTTTAAAAAAAGGATTATTTGTAAAGTCCACGTTTTGTCCGACAGTTCAGCACCGGGGGAAACGGACGCCCTGCCATCTGGATTGATGCCGGGATTCACGCGCGAGAATGGGTCACCCAGGCCACGGCACTTTGGACTGCTAAAAAGGTCAGCTGGCACGGAATGGCAACGGTGGGTGGGTTTGTATCTGGCTCCGCCCACTTTCGGGACTGGCCACGCCCACTCGGGTTCGGCGACGGAGACGTGGGTAGCTGCTCGTCACACGATACAGGAAGCCCAGCATTTCTGCTGCTAGGTAAAACATTGCTTCAGTGACTTTGCCCCATTTTGCGACCTTTCTTGCCGCGGTTGTTAAGTGAATCACCACGGTTCTGAAGTTAATCACACGGTCGTTAAGTGAATCAGGCTTCCCCCCATTGACGTCGCTTGCCCGAAGGTCGCCAAAGGGGATCACGTGACACCCCCGGGACACTGCGACCGTCGTAAACATGAGTCCGTTGCTCAGCGTCTGAATTTTGATTGCGTGACCCGGAGGACGCAGCGACAGTCATATGTGGGAAATGGGGTCCCTTTTGTTCAGTGCCGTTGCAACTTTGAACGCTCACTAAATGAACTGTTGAAAGTCGAGGAAGACTTGCGTATCAGGGTGCAAAGAGGGACTGATCAGCTTCTTTGCTGAGGTTGCAAAAATCTGCCAAGTTGGTGTCTACACCCACGACATTATTCCTTGAAGAAAGTGCAAAAATAAAGATGGAACAAAACTCGCTTTAGTTGTACAAGGAAATGGGAGTATTTTGGGGGCGTAAAACGAGGATTTCACCAGGCAAAGACATAAGAGTTATGGGCGGGGGTCTGACCCTTCCCCCAACCCGCATGGGGATAAAGCCCTCGCCCCTCCCAAGCTGGATGTGAACTGGGTGTGTATGAAAGTTGGGTGTGAACCCACAAAGGGTTTCTGAGAACGGTCGACAGCTGCAAAAGCATGCTTGCGGGGGAGACGGGGGACTTCCCCCCACAAAAAATGTGGGGACCCTGGAGTTGCGCCCCATGTTTGTTTGTTTTTGCCTCCCCAGATCGCTTCTGACTTTGGGAAAGAGCCTTCTCTGACCTCCCTGCTAAACAAAATGGATATTTTCCTGCTGGTGGTGGCAAATCCCGACGGATACGTCTACTCTCACACTAAAGTGAGTATCTGATCACCAGTTGTAACGTCTTTCAGTCTAGATCAATGTTTGTCTATCTTGGGACCTTTAAGAGGGGTGGACTTCAACTCCCAGAATTCTTGAAGTCCACCCCTCTTAAAGGTCCCAAGGTTAACGAGCATCAATCTAGAGAGCTTCTCAGTCTTTTGCAACGACCTTCATTCTTGGTTTGCTGTCGCTTCTAATGGCACCACTTTCTCTTCCGTATCCAGAATCGTATGTGGAGAAAAACCCGGTCCAGAACACCGGGCAGCCAGTGTGTCGGAGTTGATCCCAACCGAAACTGGGATGCGGGTTTTGGAGGTAAACCGGGCATCGCTTTCCCTGCAGCGCGTTCTTGAATTGGCTGGTGCTGGTATAGGTAGTCCTCGACTTACGGCAGTTCACTTAGTGACTGTTTGAAGTAAGAGCGACTTACGAGCGCTCACGTTTATGAGCGTTCCAGCATCCCCCCCCCCCCCGATCACGGGATCAAAGTTCAGATCCTCGGCAACTGACTCACACTTATGATGGGTGCGGTGCCCCGGGGTCAAGGGATCCCCTTTTGCGACCGTCTGATGAGCAAAGTCAATGGGAGGCCACATTCCCTGAACAAGTGTGTTGCTAAGTTTAAGAACTGCAGTGATTCACTTAAGAACTCTGCCAGGAAAGGTCGTAAAAATGGGACAAAACTCCGTTAACAGCTGTCTCGCCTAGCAACAGAAATTTGGGGCCCAGTTGTGGCCATAAGTGGAGGACTACCTTGTGTTGTGAGTTGTCGTAGTGTGGCTGCTTTAGGTAGCCCATAGGGATGCAAACAGTACTCTTTTGCCACCTAGTGGCAGAAAGCAAGCATTACAACTCCACTTGTGCCAGAGAAATTGGAGGGGAAAAATCAGAAACTGCTGTGATGGTCATAAGTGGGAATATTGGTTGTAAGTCACTTTTTACGCTGCCGTTGCAATTTTGAACGGTCGCTAAATGAAAAGTTGTAAATCGAGGACTACCTATTTTTCTATTGAGTGACCTACAGCCCTAGAAAGGGATAAGAGCTAAATGCATCTTAGTATCCAGTTGAAAATTGGGGTCTCTGAATAAGCAGCCTTGGATTCTGATTATCCCAAAGGTGATTTTTTTCAGGAGGCAACTGGACTTTCTTGGTTTTCCTTTGAAGACCTTTCGCTTCTCATCCAAGAAGCTTCTTCAGCTCTGACTGGATGGTGGGGAAGGGGAGGATTTATACTCCTTGCAGAGAGCTGGTCATTTCCTTTTTTTAGAGAGTCGTTGAAGCCACTTGTCTGTCTCCTCAGGGTCACCTGAGTGGTGCAAATGGGTGCTTCAACCCTTTCAGCAGTTCCAAAAAGGCTCCACAGCCATTTGCACCACTCGGGTGACCCTGAGGACACAGATAAACCTCCAGGTGGCCTCAACAGATGCATCAAAGGATGCAAATGGTCAGCTGTCTGCAAGGAGTATAAATCCTTCCCACTCCCCACCCTCCAGTCAGAACCTGAAGAAGTTTCTTGGATAAGAAGCAAAACGTCTTCAAAGAAAAACAAGGAAGTCCAGTTGCCTCGTGAAAAAGGCACCTTTGGGACAACCAGGACTTGAACGGTTGAGAATCTCCATAGACAGTTGGATCCTTGTTGCGTTTTGACCGGGTTCGTTTGCATTCCTCACCACGGCAGGACCTGGCGCCAGCAACGACCCCTGTTCCGATTCCTACCGTGGACCCAGCGCCAACTCGGAAGTCGAAGTTCGGTCCGTTGTGGATTTCGTCAAGAGACACGGGAACATCAAGGCGTTTATCAGCATCCATAGCTACTCCCAGCTCCTCATGTACCCCTACGGCTATAAATGCACCAAACCTAAAGACGCGGAAGAACTGGTAAGGCTCCGGGTTCATGGGGCCGTGGCCTCTGTAGGTGTTGTGATTCCGTGCCTGCCATGGGACCTGGCAGTTGAGTCTGGGGGATCAGAGGAGGAGGAGGAGGAGGGGCCTGGAGAGCCATCAGAGTCAGAGGAAGGCTCTGATGAGCTCCAGGACTTACAAGCCAATGCAGAGCCTGGCCCCTCCACTCGTGCCCAGGCTGAGACCCAGCTGTGCTGGGAAGCTGAGTCAGACTCTGAGGACTCACAGCTGGAAGACATCACAGACGCTCGCAAACGCTGACAGGCAACCAGAGCAGGACAGAAGGAGGCAATGGGGCGACTCCAAGGGTGAAGGAGAAAGCACGGAGAAAGCCACGCCTGGGGGCTGCGTAATAAAAAGGGAAGGTGTGGGCGGTGCTGGTTGCTGAAGGCAACCGTTGGCAAAGGACTCCAGTTTGGTGGGATCGTGTTCTGATCGCCTGGCCCGTGAACAATTCTCCGCTTGAATCGTGTTTCGTTTGCCTTTGCTTTTGGGATGTTTTGCAGGTCTGCAAATAGTATTCAAAGGGGTTTGTTTTTCCTGCGTTTCCAGCCTACTTGTTGAAAGATGGGTTGGTCCTGGTGAGTTAACAAGGACTCCCGTAGGCTGGGACAGAACAGTAGGTTGGCTTGCGGTTCGGCTGAGCGGCTTCTTTCGCAGGTCATCTGCGTTCACACAACAGGTTAAATTTAATTAGGTTTCGCTTCCCCCCCCCTGCTTAGTTTTACACCCGTCCAGCCAGCCTGTTGAGTTTTTTTTAGTTCAGGCGCTACCAGATCTGTGCTGCCGAACAACAGATGACCACTAGATGGCACAACAGAGATACGGAAACATACTCTCTGCTGCCCCATAGTGACAGCACGAATTTTTGCCGTGCAGATTTGGTAGACTTAATATTATTGGCTAGGTTGGACTAGGTGGTCAACTATAAGTAGGTCCTTGACTCACAACCATAACTGAGCCCCAAATTCCCATTGCTGACAAGACAATTGTAAAGGGAGCTTCGCCCCATTTAATGACCTTTCTTGCCACAGTTGGTTCACATGGTGTGGAGTTGGTTCACATGGTGTGGTAGGATGGAGGGTTTGTTATCACTGTGTGTTGGGGGGAGAGAGCACAGGGGGAGGCTCAGCTAATCTCAATGTACACATGTTGTACTTTGACAATAAAGGTTTATTATTATTATTATTATTAAATGAATCACTGTAGCTGTTAAGTGAGTAACCTATGACCAGTTTTCACACTTATTATACCTGCTGCAGCATCCCCCATGGTCATGTCCATCAAAATGTGAAGGCTTGGCAACTGGCATGTACTTATGACGGTTGCAGTGTCCCAGATCAACATTTCTGAGCTTCCCAGCCAGTTTCCCACAAATTCAATGGGGGAAGCCGGAATCACTTATAGCCGCCATCTTGCCGTTTTTGACCCCCATGGTGTGTCGGCATCTCTGCTTCCAAGGGAATCCAGATGCTACAGTTCTGATTTTCTTCCTAGGATATGGTGGGGAACTCAGCCGTTAACGCCTTGACGTCGCTGTACGGCACCCGGTATAGAGTTGGGCCCATCTGCTCGGTCATTTGTAAGTTTGGGGGTGTATTTCAGCATGGGACTCTTTTGCGGGGGGGGGGCTCAGAGGGGTCTAGGGCAGTGTTTCTCAACTGTGGCAGCTCAAAGAGGCCTGGACTTCCGCTCCCAGCCAGCATTCTGGGAGTTGAAGTCCATGCACCTTAATGCCTGCTGAGGGATTCTGGGAGTGGAAATCCTCACCTCTTCGGGCTGCCACGGGTGAGACAAAGTCTTCTTATTTATTTATTTATTTTATTAGATTTATATACCGCCCCTCTCCAAGGACTCGGGGCGGTGTACAGGGCAATTAAAATGCTAACAACACGCAAGGTATAAAAATTAAAATAAGATTCTTCCAGGAATTGAAGTCACAGCTCGTTGCATTTTGAGAGGATTATGGACAGTGTAGTACCTTTAGAAGATACTCAGGCCTTGCCCTGTTGCAGCTTATATATATATATATATATATATATATATATATATATATATATATATATATATATATATATATATATATACACATACAAATATGTGTGTGTGTGCGTGTATGATAGATAATAGGTAAATGGATGGATCATGGATATATAGATGAATGATAGGTAAATAGATGAATGATAGATAGACAGACACAGACAGAGACAGATAAAAAGATGTATAATAGATCGATAGGTATAGATAGATGATATAGAGATATATACAAATTTTATATCTATCTATCTATCTATCTATCTATCTATCTATCTATCTATCTATCTATCTATCTATCTATCTACCTACCTACCTATCTACCTATCTACCTATCATCTATCTCCATCCATCCAGATATATATAAAATTTATCAGGATGGTATCTACAGTCCACGGGGTATCTACAGGATAACGATTTTTTTTTAAAAAAGTTGGTCTCTTTAAATTGAACCCTTTTTTCTCTCTCCTTCCCCACTTCTTTTGAACCCCCTATTTAGACAACCTACCGTACTAACAGTCCAGGTCAAGACTTAGCAGATGCATTCCTATCACATACGAAGTTGGGTTAGTTTTAACCTGGATTGTTTGGGAGGTTTCCTATTCTTCTGGATGAATATAGCCCGTTGGCATATAACCCAGTAGATCCTCTGAAATCCAGAACAAACATCAATTCAACCACCGTGTTCAGGAGGTTGTGCGAATGGAAACGGAGGGTGTAGAACCTCATGACCTCATGCTGTCCAGGTGTTTTGGGACAGCCACAGTCTGCTCATCTGGAAAGTGGTGCAGATGTTCTAGATTTGTCTAAGAGAGGTCTCTCCATAATTGGCCACTTTAAGACCTGTGGACTTCAACTTCCAGAGTTCCTCAGCCAGCCATGTTGGCTGGGGAATTCTGGGAGTTGAAGTCCACAAGTCTTGAAGTTACCAAGTTTGGTCTAAGGCTCTGATGCCCTTGCAGGGTAGATCCAGGCCTACAAAGTTTGGTTAGATCCATGTTTTCCTGTGGTCTTCATTCCAGACCAGGCCAGTGGTGGAAGCATTGACTGGAGCTACGATTACGGGATCAAGTACTCCTTCGCCTTTGAGCTGAGAGACACGGGGCGCCACGGTTTCCTCCTGCCGGCCAAACAGATCATCCCCACCGCTCAGGAGACGTGGCTGGGGCTGAAAAAGATCATGGAGCACGTGCGGGATCACCTCTACTGAGAACTAGAAGATCTGGGAGAAGACAGGATTTGGGCTTCATATTCTGATGCTAGCAGAAAGTCAATTAGAGGAGTGACAGATCCCTTTAGATGCCCCCAAAAGAGAAAAAAATATATATATCAGATTTTAAATAACCATCAATCAGTTAATTCAGATAATGGCCACCGGGGGGGCAGCAGAGGTGCAGAAATCTCCAGTCTATGCAGTTGGTGCCCCCTAATGGTCACTAAGTTTTTTGCTGCCCAGATCTGATATGCCTAATTTATTAAATACAGCACAATCCCATCATGGTGGCCACTCGTGTGTTTGGATTACAATTCCCAGAATCCTTTAAACAACAGGGGGGCACATTTAGCAGCAAGCTTCTTGCTTGACTGGACAGAGACTACATTGCCCAGCATTCCCAGACACCAGTGGAGAATTCTGGGAATTGGCGTCCCAGCTAGTCTGAACGCCCCTGAGCAAAAATGTTCTAGCCCAGAACCTCCAAACTTGGCAACTTTAGGACTTGCGGACTTCAACTCACGGAACTCCCCAGCCAGCCATCTTGGCTGGGGAATTCTGGGAGTTGAAGTCCACAAGTCTTAAAGTTGAAGTCCACAAGTCTTAAAGTTGCCGAGTTTGGAGACCCCTGTTCTCGCATAGTTATCGGTTAAGGAATGAAGGCAAATATTGCCCAGAGCTATCTAAATCTTACTATTTTTGTTATAATTCCCTTATAATGCCTTCTGAAACGTGGAGACCACAAGATTTTGGATCAAACCTCCTTCAGATGCTTCTTCAGCAGTTTTATCAATAAATCCTGCTTCCAATTGCCATTTTGGACTTTCATTTCTCTTCACTCCGATGCTCTGAATGATGTGACTTGTGCCCTTTGGGTATTCAGGCCGTCCTTGACTTACAATCAGAGTTAAAGCCTCAAGTTTCCACTGCTAACCAAGGATACTTGTTCGGTCAGTTTTGCCCCGTTCTACAAACTTTCTTTCTACGGTTGTTAAGTGAATCGCTGCAGCTGTTGAGTTAGTAGCACGGTTGCAAAGTGAATCTCTGTTTCCCCCATGGGCATGGCTGGTCAGAAGGTCGCCAAAGGGGATCCCACGCTCAGAGAGCACCGAGGACTCCACCAGTCAACCCTGAGCTGGAGGGATGGACGGGTGGATTGATAAAATTTATATGCCACCCATCTCATATCTGTGGGAAGTCAGCCCCCCGCCCTCCCAGAAAAGGAAATATTAAAAGGGCAAAATATTATTATATTATATCATATTGCCTCAAAGGATCTTAAAGAGGCAGAAAAGCATGCCCAGCTTTTTCTTAATAGCCCCAAGTCTCCCTCCCGCAAGCAAAAACCAGCGCTGTAGAAATGCAGATGTAATAATCCATTCAGGAAGGTTGGAGGCCCCCAGCTAGGAGCTGGAAGATTAAAAGGCAAAGACACCTAAAATCTACATGCCCCCCACCCAAAATCTAAGGCAAGAGATAATAAGATTAACCCACCAATACCAGAAGGGCACAGACTCGGGTCAAAGTACATGGCACAGGAAATACAAAGCCTCAAACAGGAACAACTCCAAACACCAAAGCCCAAGAAGGTATAAAAACCAACCACTCCCAGCTCCACGTGGTCACTTGCCCCACAGCCACATTTCTGTCTAGCTCTGCTCTTCAATAAACTACAATCTTCTTCCTAAAGCAGTCGCCATGTCGTTTACTCCCAGCTTGGGCGGGACCCTGATGAAGATTTTTCCTTCAACATATCCAACAATGGTCTTCTAATGATTTGTTTCATTGTGGCTTAGTAAATTGAGGGAAGACAGCTGGTTTGATTACTTATAACCAAGTTATAAAGAACGACTAGGGGAGACATAATATCTTCCAATATTTGGGGGTCACCCTCTTCTCCAAAGCACCAGAAGGCAGGACAAGAAACAACAGATGGAAACTAACCGAGGAGAGAAGCAAGCTGGAATTTTCAGTGCTGTTGTAACTTCAAACGGTTACTAAACAAATGGTTGTAAATCCAGGATTCCCTGTATTTCAGGGGTCTTCCAACTTGGCCCTTTGATGACTTGTGGACTTCAACTCCCAGAATTCCTCAGCCAGGCATGCCTGGCTGAGGAATTCTGGAAGTTGAAGTCCGCAAGTCATCAAAGGGCCAAGTTGGAAGACTCCTGCTGTATTTGACTTGGCTGCACCAGAAGCTTAATGAAGGAAAGATTACGGAGGAAAACATCTCTTCATGTAGATACTCACTGATTGGGCTCACACGTCATTAACCCTAAAATATCAGAGACAGTTTTAATTCCTCCACTTCTGGATTTCTAGGCCCTGGAAATCATAAATTTAAAAGCCTTTAGAACAGCGTCTACCAATTTCAGCAACTTTAAGACATGTGGACTTCAACTCCCAGAATTCCCCAGCCAGCCAAGTTGGCTGAGGAATTCTGGGAGTTGAAGTCCACACATGTTAAAACTGACTGAAACTTGGAAAAGGCTGCTTTAAACAGGGATGCAAACAATACTGCAGTGCCACCTACTGTCAGAAAGCAAGCATTACAGCATCACTTGTGCCAGGAAAAATAGGAGCGGGGTGGGGGGAAATCAGCTCCAGGATGGATGTGCCCAACAGGAAATGGGCTGCTTCTGAGGAAAGGGAATTCTGGGTCTGCACAAGCACGAAGCCAAAGACACCAGCCTGAAGATGACGAGTGGGACCTCGTCAAAACATCGCCAAGACACTATCGACCTTGGAGGTCATCTAGTCCAACCCCCTGCTAAGGCAGGAAACCCTATACCATTTCAAGGAAATGGTTGTCCAGTCTCTTCTTAAAAACTTCCAGTGTTGGAGCATTCACCACTTCTGGAGGCAGGTAGTTCCACTGGTTAATTGTCCTCACTGTCAGGAAGTTTCTCCTTAGTTCTAGGCTGCTTCTCTCCTTGACTAGTTTCCATCCGTTGCTTCTTGTCCTGCTTTCAGGGGCTTTGGAGAATAGCTTGACTCCCTCTTCTTTGGGGCAGCCCCTGAGATACTGGAAAGACTGCTATCATGTCCCCCCTCACCCTTCTCTTCATTAAACTACACATAGCCAATTCCAGCAACCGTTCCCTATATGTTTTAGCCTCCAGTCCCCCAATCATCTTTGTTGCTCTTCTCTGTACTCTTTCTAGAGTCTTGACATCTTTTTTACATCGTGGTGACCAAAACTGGATGCAGTATTCCAGGTGTGGCCTTACCAAGGCATTGTAAAGTGGTATTAGTACTTCACGTGATCTTGATTCTATCCCTCTGTTAATGCAGCCTAGCACTGTGTTGGCTTTTTTGGCAGCTGCAGCACACTGCTGGCTCATTTTGAAGTGATTGTCCACTGGGACTCCGAGATCCCTCTCACAGTTACTACTATTGACCAAGGTACCACCTATACTATACCTGTGCATTTGATTTTTCCTGCCTAAATGTAGAACCTTACTTTTTTCACCATTGAATTTCATTTTGTTAGATAGTGCCCAGTGTTCGAGTCTGTCCAGATCCTCCTGTATTTTAAGCCTATCTTCTGGAGTATTGGCTATTCCTGCCAGCTTGGTGTCATCTGCAAATTTGATGAGTTCCCCATCTATCCCCTTGTCCAAATCATTAATGAAGACATTGAAGAGCACTGGGCCCAGAACAGAGCCCTGGGGCACCCCACTACACACTTCCTTCCATGTAGATGCAGTTCCATTGAGGACCACACGCTGAGTACGGCCTGTCAGCCAGCTACGAATCCATCTGGTGGTGATGCTATCTAACCCACATTTTTCTATCTTATCAATATATATATATATATATATATATATATATATATATATATATGAAAGATAGATGACAGATAAATGGATGGATCGTGGATTGATATATAGATGAATGATAGGTAAATAGATGTGATAGATAGATAGATAGATAGATAGATAGATAGATAGATAGATAGATAGATAGATAAATAGATAGATAGATAGATAGATAGATAGATAGATAGATAGATAGATAGATAGTATGGATGGATATATATTCAGAGCATCTGTTCATGTCACATGAGCTGGGTGGGAATTTTCCTCTGCAGGGAATAAAAAAATCAAACTGTTAACCATTAACCAACATGACGTGGCTGGAAAATCTTCCCTTGCACCAGAGGGAGATTTTCTCACCATTAATCAGGGCTGTTTTCAAACTGAGAGACCTTGGAAGTTTCAACAGTGGATCAAGATCGACTGGCCAGGCTTCACAGCCAGGTTTTCTCAACCTCAGCCATTTTAAAATGCGTGGACTACCACTCCCAAAATTCCCCAGCCCTACTTTGCAAACGGGAGGACTTCAACTCCCAGAATCCCCCACGGTATCTGACCTGACAGGACCAGGAGACCTTCTTTAGGGAAAGGTGATCCTGCAGATAACCTGGTCTTGTGCCAATGGAGGGCTTTAAAGGTGAGGACTAGGACCTTGCATTGCAGATGGAGGGAGCCTGGGCAGCTTGTACAAACAGCGGTGTTTGATGGAGAACCTGGGAGCAAATAAATCTAAGAAACAAACAAACTTAGGAGCATCCATCACCGTGCACACTGCCGTGTTGAGACACCCTGGTCTGTGCAAGACGATGGATTGGAGTGATGGGTTGTAATCAATCTTGGGATGTGAACATCATCCTGACAACAGCAGCTGTTGTCAGAATCACAGTCCGATCTCCAAGACCCGGGTCTCCAAACCTGTCAACTTTCAGACTTGTGAACTTCAACTCCCAGAATTCCTCAGCCAGCCTGGGAGTTGAAATCCACAAGTCTGAAAGCTGACAAGTTTGAGAGATGAGTGTCCTCACCAAGAGTTGGAGCACCTGGTTTGGAATGGCTAAAAGATATACAGGTAGTCCTCAACTTACAACCAGCATTTCTATTGCTAAGCCAGGTGGTTGTTAACTGAATCACCCCCCACCTTTAAAATCTTTTTGGCCACACTTGTTCTCCAAAGCGCCCGAAGGCAGGAGAAGAAGCAACGGATGGAAACTAGTCAAGGAGAGAAGCAACCTGGAACTAAGGAGAAACTTCCTGACACTTAGAACAATTAACCAGTGGAACTCCTTGCCTCAAGAAGCAGTGAATGCTCCAACACTGGAAGTTTTTAAGAAGAGACTGGACAGCCAATTTGTGTGAAATGGTATAGGGTTCCCTGCCTGAGCAGGGGGTTGGACTAGATGACCTCCAAGGTCTCTTCCGGCCATACAATTATATTCCTGACAGTGAGAACAATTAGCCAGTGGAACGACTTGCCACCAGAAGTTATGGGTGCTCCAACACTGGAGGCTTTTAAGAAGAGACCGGACAGCCATCTGTCTGAAATGGTGTACAGTCTCCTGCTTGAGCAGGGGGGTTGGACTAGAAGACCTCCAGGGTCCCTTTCCAACTCTGTTATTCTACATTCTCTGTTCTAAATTACTTCAGTTGTTAAGTGAATCACTCAGCCGTTAAGCGAATCCGGTTTTCCCAGAGGATATTGCTTTGGGAAGTCAGCTGGGAAGATCACAACTGGGGATTGCAAGAGTCCAGGACTCTGAAACACTTGTAAATACATTTTGACCACTTGATTGTGGGGATGCGGTGACGATTTTCAACACAAGGACTGGTTGTAACTTCTTTTTTGCCCCACAGCCGTTGTAACGTCAAACAATTGTTGAATGATTGGTTGTTAAGTCAAGGATTACCTATGCCAGGGGTCTTCAAACTTGGCCCTTTTATGACACATGGACTTCAACTCCCAGAATTCCTCAGCCAGCATGGACCATATAAGCCAGGGGTCTTCAAACTTGGCCCTTTGATGACTTGTGGACTTCAACTCCCAGAATTCCTCAGCCAGGCACATGCCTGGCTGAGGAATTCTGGGAGTTGAAGTCCACAAGTCATCAAAGGGCCAAGTTTGAAGACCCCTGACCTGTACAATAATGCTGAGTTTGTGTTTGCAAGAAATCCATCCTTGTCACAATTTTGGGCAGGATACATACACAGACACACACACAGACACAGACACAGACACACACACAGACACACAGCAGACCCCTCGCTCTCCCTCCCACCAAGACAGCTGGCCTGTTCCCCAAACACCTGCCAGCTGAAATTGTAGGTGAGCCTCTGTGTGTGTGTGTGTGTGTGTGTGTGTGTCTTTCCCAACGGAGCCGTGAGAAAGCGGACAGCCGGCTGTGGCGTCCTCTGGGTCAAGGCCACATGCTGCCCGTCAGGAGGGCGTATAAAAAGGCGACGGAAGAAAAAGAGGTTCCCATTTTGATGCCCCGTTCGGTGACGATGAGGGTCCTGGTGGTCCTGGCGACTTGGCTGGCTGCGGCGTTGGCCACCGACACCTTTGTTGGGTAGGTAGAGACGGGGCGTTGGGTTAGGAAAAGGGCACAGTGACCGAGAGGTGCCATTTTTGGATTGCTTAGCTACATCAGTGGCTGGACAATTTCACAATTTGGGGGGGGGGCATCCCTTCCCAGCCTCTAAGCAGAACCCCAACCAAGATGATGAGGAGACCGGAGGCTAAAACATACGAAGAACGGTTGCAGGAACATGGCTAGTTTAGTGAAGAGAAGGATGAGGGGGGACATGATAGCAGTCTTCCAGTATTTAAGGGGCTGCCCCAAAGAAGAGGTGTGTGGGGGGGTGTCAACTTATTCTCCAAAGCCCCCCAAGGCCGGAGAAGGAATAAGGAACCGTCTGATCGGGCTGGGAAGGACATTTTCCCCAAGCTTTAACAATGCTGTGATTGAAGAAGAGATCCTTGGGGGGGGGTGCGCTCCTGTCTTCAGCCTACCGCCTTTAATCTTTTTAAAAAACTTTTTAAATTGTTTTGCATTATCTGTTTGTGAGGATGTAATCTCCCTGTGCTGTCTGGGGAATTCTGGGAGTTGAAGTCCACGCTGCCGAGGTTGAGAAACTCTGCTTTAGACAGTTGGAAAAGCCCTGGTAATATATCATGCAGAAAGCACTCTAGCGGCACCTAATGTCAGAGACCAAGCATTACAATATCAACCTGGAGAACCATTGGTCTGAAATGGTCTGGGGCAGGGGTCCGCGACCTGGACAACTTGAAGACTCAGCTGAAGTCCACTAGGGCTTAAAAGTTGTCAAGGTTGCAGAGCTATGGTCTGGAGTTTCCTGCCTGAGCAGGGGGTTGGACTAGAAGACCTCCAGGGTCCCTTCCAACTCTGTGATTCTATGATTCTGTTCTACTTGGGCGGGGAAAAATAGGGGAAATGCAAAAATAGCTCCGGGGCGCATGTGGCAGGGAGTGCCCCACGCATTCCTAGCTTCTCATTGGCTGCTTTACTACCCTCCCAGTTCCTGGCTCTTGGGCCCAGCCAGCCATTAGAGGGACCACCCCCAACCCGCTCTTTCCATCTATCTGTATCTGCTTTTACCTTTTCTGATAGTTCTGTTTTTTTTGGGGGGGGCTTCTATTTCTTTCACACACACACACACACACACACACACAAGCTGATATGGGGACATGTCACCCAAACACATTTATATCCCGCCCTTCTCCGAAGACTCAGGGCGGCTTACAAGCTTAGCAGTAGCCTTCATTCTATGTATATGCCTGCTTATTAGGGCTTTTGCCACCCACCCCAAGCGGCATTATTACAAAGTCAGCTTAATTGCCCCCAACAATCTGGGTCCTCATTTTACCTACCTCGGAAGGATGGAAGGCTGAGTCAACCTTGAGCCTGGTGGGACTCGAACCTGCACTAATTGCAGGCAGCTGGGGTTACTTAAGGAGGCATTAGCCCACTGCTCCACCAAGACTACGTTACCTTTTCCTAACTAATGTAAAAACACCCAAACCCACTCACTCTCTCTGCAGCCATCAGGTGCTGAGAATCACGGCCGCTGATGAAGCCCAGGTGGAGAAGTTGAAGGAGCTGGAAGCTCTGGAGAACCTTCAGGTATTGTTAAACAAGAACCTTGCGTATGGTCAGGACTACGGGCTCCTGGCCTGAATAATGAAGTTATTCGTCCATGGAGATTCCCTGTCCTCCTTCCTTCCTTCCTTCCTTCCTTCCTTCCTTCCTTCCTTCCTTCCTTCCTTCCTTCCTTTTCTTTCTTCCTTCCTTCCTTCCTTTCTCTTCTTTCTTTCTTTCTTTCTTTCTTTCTTTCTTTCTTTCTTTCTTTCTTTCTTTCTTTCTTTCTTTCTTCTCCTTCTCCTTCTTTCCCTCCCATCTTCCTCTTCCTCTTCCTCTTTCCTTTTTATCCTTCTTCCAAAGGTGCTTTTCCAAGAGGCAACTGGACTTCCTTGTTTTTCCTCTGAAGACGTTTCGCTTCTCATCCCAGAAGCTTCTTCAGCTCTGACTGGATGGTGGGGAACGGAAGGATTTATACTCCTTGCAGACCGCTGGTCGTTTGCCTTCTTTTAAGAGAGTCGTTGAGGCCACTTGGAGGTTTGTCTGTGTCCTCAGGGTCACCTGAGTGGTGCAAATGGTGAGGATTGAACAGCCCTCCCTCAACAGAGGGGCAGAGATACGACCTCATTTGTCTCCAGTCTACAACACTGTCCTTTCAGCAGTTCCAAGAAGGCTCCACATCTGTTTGCCCCACTCAGGTGACCTCGAGAAGTCACAGGTAGAAAAACCATCAAATAGCGACCCAACCTAGAAATAATAAAGAGGAATTTCCCGAGCGTGAGAACGATTGGCGAAGTGCTCCATCACTGGAGGTTCTTAAAAATAGACTACTGGGCAACCATTTGTGCAAGGTGGTATTCTACCTTGAGTAGGGCTGGGCTTAAAGAGTTCCCCAACCTTTCCCGGTTGGCAGCCTGGAGCGGGGGGAAAGAGGGGGTGGTTTTATGGGAAGGGACAGGCGTGTGAGCAACTGTTCTTCACACAAGCGAAGTGGAGAGCCCCAACGATGCTCACGCAAGCCAAGCCCACGAGGATGAAGCCTCTAGTGCCTGTGACGCTCACGCGAATAGGGCCATGAGCCTCTGTGACACTCACCTGCACACCAGCCAGCCACTCGTACGGCCTGGTTGGGAATAGGCTGTGGACCGGTAGTGGGCCGTGACCCACAGGTTGTGGACCTCTGTACTAGAAGGCCTTCTAGGTCCCTTCCAGCCCTAGAACTCTATGATCTATGATTAACCGGCTGCTAGCAGAGCCGTTCCTATGTTTTCCAGTTATGTAGGCTGTGTTTCCAAAGCTCGTATATGTCAACAATCTTCTACGTTCTTCTGATTTCTATGCCCAGCTGGATTTCTGGCGAGCACCGGCTCATCCTGACCTCCCAATAGATGTCCGTGTGCCCTTCCCCAGCCTTCAAGGGGTCAAGGTCTTCCTGGAGACCAATGACATCGCCTACTCCATCATGATCAACAACGTTCAGGTAAGTACGCTGACCACGTGAGAAGATAAGCAGGTGGGCATATTGATCTCGGAAAGAACCTCTCTTGTGATCCCAAAAGATCTGAAATCAGAACCAGCAAACTATGGAGGAGACCATATTGAAATGCAATTCAAAGGGGCTGCCACAAAAAAGAGGGGTGGGGTCAAAGCACCTGAAGACAGAAGAACTAGTGATGGAAGATAATCAAGGAGAGACCCAACCTAGAACTAAGGAGAAATTCCCTGTCAGTGAAAACCATCAGTGGAAGAGAAGTTATGGACACTCCACCCCTCGGGGCTTTCAAGAAGAGATTGGGTAGCCGTTTCTCTCCAATGGTATAGGGTCTCCTGCCTGAACAGGGGGTTGGACTAGAAGACCTCCAGGGTCCCTTCCAACTCCATCATTCTGCACCTTTTAGGCTCGTCACAAAAA
The DNA here is from genome assembly GCF_964194415.1 of Vipera berus. Lineage (NCBI taxonomy): Eukaryota > Metazoa > Chordata > Lepidosauria > Squamata > Viperidae > Vipera > Vipera berus. The sequence continues at coordinate 89,978,104 of NC_138208.1, read as the reverse complement.
ATTGTAGTGTAGAAGTTGACCCTACCTCAATGTTGAAACCTGGGATAAGAGGTTGTCCTTCCCTAGCTCGTCAGATGTTTTCAGTCAATGTTATGGATTGAAACAGTAGTTTGAAAGTTCTAGGCCAGGGGTGGGCAACCTTGGCTCTTTTATGACTGGTGGACTTCAACTCCCAGAATTCCTCAGCCAGCATGGGGGAACTATGGCCCCTTCATGACTGGTGGACTTCAACTCCCAGAATTCCTGAGGCAGCATGGGGGAACTATGGTCCCCTTGTGACTTGTGGACACCAACTCCCAGAATTCCTGAGGCAGCATGGGGGAACTATGGTCCCCTTGTGACTTGTGGACTTCAACTCCCAGAATTCCTGAGCCAGCATGGCTCAGCATGGAAACTGGCTCAGGAATTCTGAGAGTTGAAGTCCACGAGTCATAAAGCGGCCTAGGCCTAGGGCAGACAACCTTGGCTCTTTTATGACTTGTGGACTTCAACTCCCAGAATTCCTCAGTCAGCATGGCTCAGCTTGGAAACCTCTCCCTTTCCCCTCAGCATGGCTGGCTCAGGAATTCTGGGAGTTGAAGTCCACGAGTCATAAAAGAGCTATGTTTGCCTACCCCTGTTCTAGGCCACTCTTCCATCAGATGAGTTGGCCAACATGACCAACGGTTTGGGGTTGACTTTCCTTCAATTCCTGCATGGAATTTGGATCGACAGGAGAACGGATCTGATAAAAGCTCCTTGACTGCACAGTAGCATAGAAGGATGGATTGAAATTACATATGAGTGGAAAACGCAGAGGAAATATAAACCTTCTTCTCAGCTGACCTTTGTGATTGTCCTTGTTGTCCCCTTCAGGAACTGATCGATGAGGAGAGGAGTCACATGATGCACCAACGTCAACTCCAAGAATTGTCCCTCACAAATTTTAACTTTGCTGCTTACCACGACTTGGATACAGTAAGTACAATTAAGGCACGCTGAGGTCTTCACCCGTTTTACGATTCCAAATGGTTGAATTCAGTTGCGGAGAAGACTTCCAGAAGACAACTCATAAGTATAGACACCATTTTGGCACCTTCTCTTTGCTTGCTAGATCTATAACTTCATGGACCTCTTGGTGCGTGCGAAACCCCTCCTGGTCAGCAAAATTGAGATTGGCCAGACAACGGAAGGACGCCCAATCAATGTCTTGAAGGTAAGTCTTTTGATCCTTTCGATACTCATTTTGGAGGGTGGCGGACTTCTGGATGGGGAAAAAGTGGCTGTGTCTTTTTCAACACGATGAACTAAGTCCCAAGAGAACATTTGTAGCTCAGGGTTGAACTGTGGAGTTCTTGTTGCTCTCTGAACTTGGTGGTTTTCTTGAAGACGTTTCATGATCCAACTTCAGAACATTCTCTGTGAACTATACAAACAGAGAGCAAGGCCCACCTTCCCGCCCCTTCCAGCATTGATGACCTTACCTAGTTGGGTCATGAAACGTCTGCAAGAAAACAGCCAAGTTCAGAGAGCACCAAAGACCCCCACAGCCTCTACCTTTCCACAACACCCACTCCCCTCTAGCACTGTTGATATTCCTGAGTTGGGTCACGAAACGTCTGCAAGAAAGTCTGCTTAAGGGCTTACATGATTTACTTAACAACTGCAGTGATTTGAAAGTCATAAAATAGGGCGCAACTGACTTAACAACCACATTGCTTTGCAATGGAAATTCTGTTCCCCGTTGTAGTCATAAGTTGAGGGCTATCTGTGCTTTATTCTCTCAGCGAGGGTCTTACTTGTGACTGTTTTAATTAGACTGTTTTAATGTTAGCTCACTTTTTTTATAGCCTGGTGAAATTCTATTTGTCAGATTAGACCAGGGGTAGGCAACATTGGCTCTTTTATGACTGGTGGACTTCAACTCCCAGAATTCCTGAGCCAGCATGAGGGAACTATGGCCCCTTCATGACTTGTGGACTTCAACTCCCAGAATTCCTGAGCCAGCATGGGGGAACTATGGCCCCCTCGTGACTCGTGGACTTCAACTCCCAGAATTCCTGAGCCAGCATGAGGGAACTATGGCCCCCTCATGACTCGTGGACTTCAACTCCCAGAATTCCTGAGCCAGCATGGGGGTACTATGCCCCCTCATGACTCGTGGACTTCAACTCCCAGAATTCCTGAGCCAGCATGGCTCAGCTTGGAAAACTCCCTTTCCCCTCAGCATGGCTGGCTCAGGAATTCTGGGAGTTGAAGTCCACGAGTCATAAAAGAGCCAAGGGTGCCTCACTGTGGATTAGACCTTCCCAATCCGGATTGCGCTGCTGTTCCCAGCATTCCAAGCAGAAGGTCGGAAGCTGGGAATTCTGGGAGTGACTGCCCAGGACATCTGGTGGGTCTCCAGCCGGAGAGATGTTGAGGAATTTGGAAGCCAAGATGGTTGCTTGGATTGAAGGCCTCTCTTCTTTGCTTTGCGCAGTTTAGCACCGGGGGAACCAACCGGCCAGCAATCTGGATTGACACCGGCATCCATTCCCGCGAGTGGGTCACTCAAGCCAGCGGAGTTTGGTTTGCAAACAAGGTAACAGCTGCAAACATTCGGTAAACGGAGGAAGCTAAACCACCATATCTTGGTTCGATCAGGGTTTCTCAAGCTTGGCAGCTTGAAGATGGCTCCAATTGGACTGCAGGTAGTCCTCGACATATAACGGCTCATTTAGTGACCACTCAAAGTTGCAACGGCACTGAAAAAAAACCTGATTTATGACCATTTTTCACACTTACGACCACTCCAGTCCTGGAATCAAAATTCAGACCCTTGGCAACCGACTCGTATTCATGAGTGTCATGTGATCATGTGATCACCTCTGGCGGCTTTCTGATTAGCAATGTCAAACGGGAAGCCAGAGGCACTGAACAGCCGTGTTACTAGTTTAACAACTTCAGTGACTCATTTAACAGCCATGGCGAGAATGGTCGTAACACGGAGCAAAATTCAATAAATGTCTTGCTTAGCAACACAAATCTTATTTTTTTCCCCTTAGGGATACTCCTGTAATTTTCCCCAAAGCCAGGAAAAATGGGGGAATGCCTGGCATATCTGCCTCCCCACTTCATGATTGTTCCACTCCTGTCTCCACTTAATCCTAAAAGAAAAAAATTAAAAAGACATTGCCAATCTGATATTTTCTAGATTTTCCCCCCCACTTCAGCTCCTAAAACAAGCTGGCTTGTGAAGGGTTTCCTGTAATAGCGATCCTACAAATCAGGGGTCCCCAATCCCGGGTCTGTGGACCAGCATGCCACGAACCGGTTCACGCAAACAAACGAAAGCGTATCCGCAGGATGCAGGCAACACGCAAAACCACGTTCCCTCCGATCCACGGAAAAACCTCTTTCCACAGAACCAGTCCCTGGTGCCCCAAAGATTGTGGGCCGCTGCCGTAATTTCACCATTAAGGCACGCGTCTGTGGTTGCACCTGAAGCCATTTCGATCCTCTTTAGATCTTTGAAGATCACGGGAAGGATCCTTCTCTCACGTCCATCCTGAACCAGTTCGATATCTTCTTGGAGATCGTCACCAATCCGGACGGTTACTCCTTCACGCACACCAAGGTAACTCTCCGTGGTGGGGACGTCGGCGGCAAACGTGAGATGCTCCGCGCGACGTTTTAGCTTCAGGCTCCGTCTGACATTCATTGACGGGCCTTCCTGATTTGCAGAACCGGATGTGGCGCAAGACCAGATCGAAGAGAGACGGGTCATCTTGCATCGGAGTCGACCCCAACCGGAATTGGGCAGCAGGCTTCGGAGGTAAGACGTAGGAGTCAGTCGCCAAGCATCCGAATTTTGGTTGTGTGACCCTAGGGAACGCTGCCATGAAAAACGGCCATCAGTAATTTCCTTCAGTGCCGTTGTAACTTCGAATGGTCACTAAATGAACCATTGTAAATTGAGGACTACCTGTGTAAGCCAGCAGTGTGATATAGCCGCAAAAAAAAGTCAAATACATCTTTAAGCTGCATTAGGCAAAATAGGAGTTCCAAATCCTGGGAAATAATAATGTCCATTCAATAATAATAATAATAATAATAATAATAATAATAATAATAATAATAATAATAATAATAATAATAATAATAATAATAATAAAGTTGGAAGGGACCTTGGAGGTCATCTAGTCCAACCCCCTGCTCAGGCAGGAAACCCTGTACCATTTCAGAAAATGGCTGTCCAGTCTCCTCTTAAAAATCTCCCGTGTTGGACCATTCACCGCTTCTGGTGGCAAGGTGTTCTACTGGTTAATTGTTCTAATGGTCAGGAAGTTTCTCCTTAGTTCTAGGTTGCTTCTCTCCTTGATTGGTTTCCATCCGTTGCTTCTTGTCCTGTCTTCAGGGGCTTTGGAGAATAGCTTGACTGCCTCTTCTTTGGGGCAGCCCCTGAGAGATTGGAAGACTGCTATCATGTCCCCCCTGGTCCTTCTCTTCATTAAACTGGACAGACCCAATTTCAGCCACCGTTCCTTGTATGTTTTAGCCTCCGGTCCCCTGATCATCTTTGTTGCTCTTCTCTGCGCTCTTTCCAGAGTCTCAACATCTTTTTTACATCGTGGCGACCAAAACTGGATGCCGTATTCCAAGTGTGGCCTTACCAAAGCCTTGTAAAGCGGTATTAATACTTCACGTGATCTCGATCCTATCCCTCTGTTGATGCAGCTTATGCTTTGTCGAAGTGCCCCATGAATCCCACGTCCGTATCTGGGATCAAAATGTGACGCAAAATTCAGAGAAATTAAAACAGGTTCAAAGAAGATGAGTGAGAATGAGTTGTTGGCTAGTTCCTGGTTAAAAAAAACACCTATGGCAGGGCTAGGCAACCTTGGCTCTTTTATGATTCGTGGACTTCAACTCCCAGAATTCCTGAGCCAGCCATGCTGAGGGGAAAGGGAGAGGTTTCCATGCTGAGCCATGCTGACTCAGGAATTCTGGGAGTTGAAGTCCACAAGTCATAAAAGAGCCAAGGTTGCCTACCCCTGACCTAAGGGAAAGACCAGACTTGCTTTACGACCATGAAGTTCGTTTAATGAGGACTACAAAAATGTTCCAAAATCGGATTGGGCACATGGGTGTGTCGATTTACAACCATCATGGAAATTTCTGGGGAGGTTACAGTCATACAGTAGGTCGAGGACTATCTGTCCCACCTTCAAGTCTCCAGACATGGTACATGGAGTCCTTGACTTACAACCATTCATTTAGTGACTGTTCAAATTTATTACCGCAATGAAAAAAGGGACTTATGGCTGTTTTTCATTCAGCAGCGTCCCGGGGTCACGTGATCCCCTTTTGCGACCTTCTAGGAAGCAAAGTCCACGGGGGAAGCCCGATTCGTTTAACCACGGTGTTACTAACTTAACAACTGCAGGGCTTCGCTTAACATCTGTGGCAAGACAGGTCATAAAATGGAGCAAATTTTTACACTTAACAACCGTCTCGCACAATAACAGAAATCCCGGGCTCAACTGCGGCCGTAAATCGAGATCTCCGGTTGGTCTCTTGCAGGAGCTGGCGCCAGTGGGAACCCGTGCTCGGAAACCTACCGTGGACCTTACGCCGAGTCCGAACCGGAGGTGAAAGCCATTGTGGATTTTGTACGGCAACACGGCAACATCAAGGCTTTCATCTCCATCCACAGTTACTCCCAGCTTCTCCTCTATCCTTACGGCTACACCAAGGAGAAAGCTGCAGACCACCTGGAGCTGGTAAGTCGCCTTAACAACCGATTCATATTTATGATGGTCACAGTGTCCCAGGGTCATGTGAAGTGACCAAAACCTGCTGCAACCACCCAGCAGACGGGGGGGGGGGATAAAAACCAACCCCACCCCACCACCACTGCCAATCCTCAACCGAAATGCTCACAACAATGACAACCTCGGACAGGAGAAAGAGCGCCGCTGGGCGGGCAGGCAGGCATCTTGCTCGGCTGTGGCTCGGGGGGCACTTTTTTCAGTGCCATTGTAACTTCAAACAGTCACTAAGCCAACTGTTGTAAGTCAAGGACTACCTGCACTTCATCACTTTTTTCTTTTTTTTTTTGGTCATCAAGTTTTTGACCCCTCGCTAGGCGACTGGTGGTACTCGGATGTCGCCATCTCCTAAAAGTGGTAGAATGGGTGAAAAGGTTGAAAAGCCCTGCTCTAAGGATTTATGCTCCCCAAGACTTCTTCTGCTCGCCCCTAACTAAAGCCCAAACCTTCTAAACTTCTCCTGGTCTTCTCCTCCCCCTCCCCTCCACCCCCCGGCGTCCCTTCGCCAGGATGCTCTGGCTAAGAAGGCCGTGGCCGCGCTGGAGTCTGTCCACGGGACCAAGTACAGATACGGCAGCATCATCACCACCATCTGTAAGTCACGCGAAGGGGAAGGCAGAGGCCGCTGGCCCTCCGGGAGGGGACTGGGTGGCAGGGAGTTCCCAGGATTAGGAGCATTCGTTTAGGGACCGTCCGGAGTTCCAGCGGCACCGGGGGGGGGGGGGGAAAGGGAGGCTTAGGAACGTCGGCCACACTTAAGGACCGTTCCAGCTCCCCTGTGGTCACGGGCTCAAAATTCAAAGACTTGTCAGCTGACTCACCTGTCAGAAATGGGATAGGGTCTCCTGGTTGGACCCCCAAGGTCCCTTTCGGCTCTCTTAATTCTGTTTGATGAGGAAAGAGTTCCCAGCAGGGTCTAATCCAGGGGTAGGCAACCTCGGCTCTTTTATGACTCATGGACTACAACTCCCAGAATTCCTGAGTCAGCACAGCTACAAGGGAGTGGGTTTGTGGAGAGGAGGAGGAGGAGGAGGAAAGGAAGGAAGGAAGGAAGGAAGGAAGGAAGGAAGGAAGGAAGGAAGGAAGGAAGGAAGGAAGGAAGGAAGGAAAGGAAAGGAAGGAAGGAAGGAAGGAAGGAAGGAAGGAAGGAAGGAAGGAAGGAAGGAAAGGAAAGGAAAGGAAGGAAGGAAGGAAGGAAGGAAGGAAGGAAGGAAGGAAGGAAGGAAGGAAGGAAGGAAGGAAGGACCACTGTGAGCTCCTTGGTGCTGAGTTTGGTTGCAAACGTTTCCCTACCTAACTAGGGAACATCATCAGTATTAGAAGGGAGAGGGGGTTGCAGAGAGGACGACCACGGAGTCCATCGCTCTCTCTGAGCTCGATTGCTTTCTTGCGGACGTTTCATGACCCGGCTAGGTAACATATTTATTTGAACAAGCCGGCCTGGTCTGATGGGTTTAGGGGTATTTTAACGTTTTGTAATTTATTAAACTGGGCTATTGTATTTAATATTTTTTAATTTTTATATATTGTATTTTATTGTATTGCCCTGTACACCGCCCTGAGTCCTTCGGGAGAAGGGCGGTATCAAAATTTAAATTAAATAAATAAATAAAATAAACATCCTCAGCGCTCGAAGGGAGGAGGGGCTACGGGTGCTTTCGCTCTGCCCGTCTTGTCTCAGGGTAGACGACAGCGCAGACGGTTTTCACCAGCTCTTCTTCTTTTGCACCCCACCCCCCGCCTTTCCTGCCTGTAGACCAAGCAAGCGGAGGCACCGTGGACTGGACCTACGACCAAGGCATCAAGTATTCCTACACCTTTGAGCTGAGAGACAAGGGCAGACACGGGTTCCTGCTCCCGGCTAATCAGATCATTCCCACGGCAGAGGAGACCTGGCTCGCCCTGATGGTCATCATGGAGCACACGCGGGACCACCCTTACTAAGCCGGAGGGGCCGGGCTCACGCCGACGGCCTGGCCCTCCGCCCGCCGCCTGCCTTCTTGATTTTCCATCTCGTAATCCTTTTGCGCGTCATCTGCTCCCGCTGCAATTCCGCTGCTGAGCTGTAGGAGGCAGTGTGGCAGAACCTGGGGGGCGGAGTCAAAAGAGGGAGCAGCCTGGCATCCCTACGTAGTCACAGGCGGATGTAATCTAACTTCCCTTGAATTCCACTGACTGTCCAACTCCTCACCGGGGCTGATAGTTGGAAAGATTCCTGTGGCGCTGGGTTGTCAGCAATAAAGCCGGTTTAATTGGACCGTCACGCATGGACCTGTTGTGTTTTTTTGTGCCTGACACTTTTCGAACTGACTAAGTCCAAGGGATGGGAGACAAAAGCTTATTGCAGGGGTCTTCAAACTTGGCCCTTTTATGACTTGTGGACTTCAACTCCCAGAATTCCTCAGCCAGCTTTGCTGGCTGAGGAATTCTGGGAGTTGAAGTCCACAAGTCATAAAAGGGCCAAGTTTGAAGACCCCTGGCTTATTGGTTAAAATCCTTTGATGAAATGCTGGATTTCAGGATTTGGTAGCTAGAGCAGAAGTGCAAAATGCAAAGGAGAGCAACTGATTTAAAGGCCTGGAGACTAAAAGGTCTCAAGAACGGTTGCAGGAACCGGGTAGGGCCAGTCTAAAGAAGGACCAGGGGTGACACGACAGCCGTTTTTTTAGTATTTGAGGGGCTGCCACAAAGAAGAGTGTGTGTGTGTGGGGGGGTTTTCCAACTTATTTTCCAAAGCACCAGAGGGCAGGACAAGAAGCAACGGATGGAAACTCATCAAGGAGAGAAGCAACCTAGAACTAAGGAGAAACTTCCTGACAGTGAGAACAATTAACCAGTGGAACCACCTGCCTCCAGAAGCTGTGAATGCTCCAACACTGGAAGTTTTTAAGAGGAGACTTGGACGGCCGTTTGCCTGAAATGATATAGGGTTTCCTGCTTGAACGGGGGGGGGGGGGGGTTTGGACTAGATGACCTCCAAGGTCCCTTCCAGCTCTATTCCGATTGACTGAAGAATAACAGAGCTGGAGGGGACCTTGGAGGTCATCTAGTAGTCCAACCAGGAGACCTTCTACCATTCCAGACAAATGGCTGTCCAATCCTTTCTTGACAACCTCTAGTGTTGGAGCACCCACAACTTCTGGACCCACTGAAATTTCCCCTCACTTCTAGGCTGCTTCTCTCCTGGATAAGTTCATGAAGGTGTTTTGACTTTTCAGTCGGTGTTTTGGGACGATTTACCTGGCACTTTCTGGCCGTAGAAGGGGATACTTGTCGGTATGTGGGCACCTCCTAACAGACAGATTATCTCTACAGCTAGTCCTCGACTTACGGTCCCTTAGTGACTATTCAGTTACGAGGAACACCCCCCCCTAAAAGTACTTACGACCCGGTACCAAAGTTATGACGGCCTCCTCCTCCTCCTCCTCCTCCCTCCCGTCCCATGACTGCATGTTGGACGCTTGCCAACTGACCTCCTTTTACGACCGCTGGCAGCATCCTACAGCCAGCTGACTGCATTTTACGACATTTTTTTTTTTTGCCGAAAACCGGCATTTGGCTTTCAATTTTCGGCAAAAAGTGCTCACAGCGAGTTCACTGAATGACCGGGGTGTTTGCTTGACAACCACAGTGGTTGCCTTAGGAGAGCTGTGTTCGCTTAACAAACGCTGCAAAAAAAAGGTCGCAAAATTGGGTCAGTCACATGGGTGAACTGTTTCACTGCAGCTGTCTCTATTTTGATTTTGATGCCAAAGGTAAGGTTTGAATCTTCCCCCTTTGAAAAGACATCCCAGCTTTAGAAGTCTTTCAGCTGTTAGCGCAGGAGTGGGCAACTTCAAAACCTATTGTCAGAATCCATTTATATCATATTCATAAATGGAATGTTTCAAACATTATTCCATGGATTCTGCCATCTCCCGAAGAGAAGAGAATGGATGTGTATTGAACCGGTATTAGGCATTTCAAAGGAAAGGAGAAGCCTTTTGAACTGGGGAAACAAAAGGGGGGGGCTAGCATCTGGCTTTTGTCACGGTAGACAGCAATAAACAAAAGGGTCCTAACTTCCTTTTTCCCATGAGATGGATGATACGAGAGGAAGGATGGGGGGACTGACCAAATGGGGATTAAGGGGGGTTAAACCGGGAACTCTTTATAAGGATTTACATCGTGGAACCATTAAGCCCTGTCTCATTTCCCACAACCGAGCATGTCATAGTAAAGATTTCTTTTGGACTAAAAACCTGACTCCAAGAGTTTTTGTCTTCCTAAGACGTGGTTTGGTGTGGGTCCTGACACCCGCCTTAGACATCAAAGCGACTTTGGGCCAATCACCAGGAGACAGTGAGTTCTAGTCCTGCTTTAGGCATGAAAGCTGGATGGGTGACTTTGGGCCAATCACCAGGAGACGGTGAGTTCTAGTCCCGCTGTCAGAATCCATTTATATCATATTCATAAATGGAATGTTTCAAACATATCCCATGGATTCTGCCATCTCCCGAAGAGAAGAGGATAGATGTGTATTGAACCGGCAATAGGCATTTCAAAGGAAAGGAGAAGCCTTTTGAACTGGGGAAACAAAAGGGGGGGCTAGCATCTGGCTTGTGTCACGGAAGAGAGCAATAAACATGAAGGGTCCTAAGTTCCTTTTTCCCACGAGAGGGATGATACGAGAGAAAGGATGGGGGACTGACCAAATGGGGTTAAGGGGGGTTAAACCGGGAACTCTTTATAAGGGTTTACTTCGTGGAATAATATTAAGTCCTGTCTCGTTTCCTACAACCAAGCATGTCATAGTAAAGATTCTTTTTGGAATAGATTTGACTCCAAGAATTTTGTCTTCCTAAGACGTGGTTTGGGGTGGGTCCTGACACCTATGGACTTCAACTCCCAGAATTCCTGAGCTGGCATGGCGAGCTCAGGAATTCTGGGAGCTGAAGTCCACCGGTCGTGAAGGGCCATAATTGCTCACCCGTTGTAGCATCCTTATAGTTAGCAGACGGGCGAAACTGCACGAGCCGGCTGAAAAATAAAAAAGCACACCGTTCTGTATTTATTAAGATGCAAACCGTACAAAAGGCAAAGTAGACACAGCACAAAAACATCAGCGCGAACGAGCTGCAATCCAACCCAAAGGATTAAAAAAAAAGGTTCTTTTGGGGGTGGGTGGGCGTCCTTCTGCTACACCAGATGTTCAGTCCTTTGTGCAAACTTTAGGCACGGAACAACAACCCTCCCGCACGCGGTCACACCAAAGAGCAGGCTTGATCCGATGAGAAGGGTTCCGGATACGAGCCCAAGGCGTGACAACTTCTAAAGAGGTCGTGAGTCTTCGATTTAGGGTTCGGCATCCTTTGCGAAGCTCTGTAAAAGTTTTCACCGCTACTCAGATAAAACGGCAGCCGCAGAACAGAACCGGGCGCTTCTCTCTGTTGCAAACGCTACGTTGAGTTCAACCGGTCTTGAGAAATTGTGTGTATGTGTGTGTGTGTGGGAGGGGAAATCACTGGCCAAGGCTGAAGAACCCATTTACTTTCGCTTACCGAGCAAATTCTCAAGAATTCAGATTACATTTTCTCAGTTTCCCCCAAAATACTAACATCTGCAGCTTTGAGGGGTCATTTTCCCGTGCACCGCTTGGCTTTCGCTTTCAAAACCCTTTCAAGGAGGGCGACAGCTGCGCTAACCATTTACATTAAGTAATACACATTTTTTTTAAAAAATAAGTAACGTTACTAGAGGCACCAAAACTCTATCAGCTAAGAAGAAAATACACGCGGATTTTTAGTTCACCTGGACTATTGCGGAGGTGGATTTGGTACGTGGAGAAACGAGACGGGAGCAGCGCAGAAGCCAGCAGCATCAAACCACAAGCCGTCAACCTGATCGTGATAAAGACATGCTATTTACACCAACCTCAGCTCAAAGGGCCGAGAAATTGCCACTGGATCCAGGGTGGAAAGATGGTGGGATCAGGAATCTGGGAAGAGGAATGGCGAGATTGGGTGGAGAGACATCCTTGAGGCTTCATGAGGCCTTCAGCACAGCTGGTAGACACGCCTGGCCAGCCACAGCCCAGAAGCCTCAGCCTGGGATGCCATTACGGCTAGCCGCTCATCTATCCGTGAAGCATTTGCTCCGGGTCTTAATTCGAATAACCAAATGGACAACTGTGTAACAAAAAGCAGGCAATGAGTTACGGGTGCGGTCTCCGAGCAGACCCTGATTTAGGATAACTGGGAAGTAAATAGCCCTGTCGCCAAAAACGATAACATCTCACAAACACAAGATTTGGGGCCTGCAGACCAAGGAAATGCAGCAGAAAACCAGGTATGTGAACCCCAAAACCCAACCCAAAACGAAACACCCCACCCCCCAAACCTTCTTAAGTCTTTTAAAACCACACACAATTAAGTTAATATAAAAATAAAACATCTTTACAAATCTGTACAGAGGGGGGGAAAAACACAGGGCTGCTTATCGCGTTGGAGGTGATGCGGGAAGATGAATAGGATCGGAAGATGTCAAGCCTCAAAAATATTTTTAAATATTTTTTCCCCTCCGTGATATTGTTCTCCGAAGTTGGCAAGGACTTGGGGGTACATTGAGGGAAATGGGGTGATGTAGCGTTCCTCTTTTGAGTTTGGGCCTTTTGATGTGCAAGCTTGGAGTTTCCCGGGTGACTCGTCTCTGGAGCTATCTTTAAAAAGATCCCAGCGTAACTTTCTCAACCTTGGCTGCTTCAAGAGGCGTGGACTTCAACTCCCAGAATTCCCCCGGCCAGAAAAGCTGGCCGGGGGAATTCTGGGAGTTGAAGTCCACGCCTCTTAAAGCTGCCACGGTTGGGGAAAAAACAACAACCCAACAACAACAGTTTCTTGGAGAATCAGATCCGGGCACCGAAGGAGGCACCGCCAAATTTGATCCACCTCTTTGCTCATCGCTTCTGCAAAAAAAAGTTGCGGGAGGTTGAAAATTCGGCAACTTTGGCTTCCTGCGAAACCAGGGCAAGGTTTGCAGCAGTGGCCAAGAGAAAAGTCAGCCTTCCAGGCACAGAGCGCCTGACGCGGGTATGAGACAAGAGATTTCCCAAGGACATCCAACGGGGATAACTTCATCTCTGAAAAAAAAATAAATCTATTCGGACCGTTGCACCGGGAAACTCTTTAATCCAGGGGAAATCTCCGAGGTGGGAGGCTGCAAGACCCTGCAAGTTTTTTTCCGCCAAGCCGGGGGGTGGGTGGGTGGGGTGGAGATTTCCAAACTTGGCAACTTTTAAGACTTGTGGACTTCGACTCCCAGAATTCCTCACCCTGGCGGGGAGGGGGAACTCTGGGAGTTGAGGTCCAACAGTCTTGAAAGAGGGCCTGGTTTGGAGACCCCCGCTGTAAGCGGAGGCAGGTTTCTCAGCTGCAGAGGGGGGGGGGAAATAAGCCAAGGGAATTAAAATCCAGCAGCGACAGGCCGTTAAGCCACGCAGGAGGCGGTGGGCACACCAGCTTCTAGGTCAGGGGCGAGAAAGCGGAGTATTCGGGAAAAGCTCGGCTGAGCAGGCAGCGGGCAAAGAGGGCATGAAGCAGGATCCAAAATTACAGCATTACGATGCCTCGATCCGGCCGAGGGGGACTTTGGGGGGATCGAGATTCTGAGCCCCCCCCCCGCCAAGCATTGCTCCAGCCTCAGACAAATACTGATAAACGTGGCCAGGATCCTTGGGGGTGTGGGCGGTGGGCAGGGAAGCCCGGACATCCTCGGCCGTGGCTCCTTTGCAGAGGAGACCCCTTGCCCTTGCTGCCCAGCCAATGCCAACCGGCAGACCGGAGGGCTGATGCCAGGCAATGAGGTGGGTACAGTGCTATTTCAGGCTCTTTTCCCGGTACAGCCAAAAAAACGACGGGGAAGCCCCCAGGTGTAAGATGCAAATCGCCTTTTGGCTGCAGCCTGAAAGGCAAACATTGGTCCAGCTGCATCTGGCTGCTTTATCTCCACCCTCCTGAATTCCGTGGCTCTGCCCAGAAGTTCTCGCTTGCCCGTAAAGTTCAGTTGCACCTTTCTCCTCCTCGGTTTTTGGGGAAAAGGACAGACGCGGCGCGCCCAGGCCACCCTCGGCGGGATCGGCTCCCCCAAAACGTGCCTTTCCACCCCCCCCACCTGTCACCCCCACCCCCTCTTTCCCCACCCCGTGCAAACTACCTTCCTAAAAGCAAAGGCGGGCCCGGCCTGCCGGGTTAAAAAAACCGTCCCAGCAAACGGGCTCTCTCTCTCTCTCTCTCTCTCTCTTTTATTCTGGCAAAAGGTGCCGGGCTACCGCCAAGGCTTGCTCTGCAGGCTGCTCGCGCTGAGGGAGCGGGCGGTGAGCGGGGCGGCGTCCGGGTTGGCGCTGGGCAGGTTCTGGCTGCTCCTGACGGCGACGGCTTTGCTGTCCCGGGCGGAGGATCCGCGGCTGAGGCGGCCTGGGGAGAAGGGACCGAGAGGAGAGTGGCGATCAGGGCACGGGCCGGAGAGCTGGGTTAGTTGGTGGGGGTTGAAAAACCGGATTTATTCATTTATAGCCCTCCTCACACACACCCCCTTCGCCCTGAAGGTCGTCCTCGGCTTACGAGCGTGATGGACCCCGTTTCTGTGGCTAAGTGAGTCACTTTTTGCCCCCTTTTACCAACGGTCGTTAAGAGAATCACTGCAGTTGTCACGTTAGGAACACGGCTGCTAAGTGAATAATAATAATAATAATAAAGTCGGAAGGGACCTTGGAGGTCATCTAGTCCAACCCTCTGCTCAGGCGGGAAACCCTGTACCATCTCAGGCAAATGGCTGTCCAGTCGCTTCTTAAAAACTTCCAGCATTGGAGCCTTCACAGCTTCTGGAGGCAAGGAGTTCCACTGGTTAATTGTTCTAACTGTCAGGAAGTTTCTCCTTAGTTCTAGGTTGCTTCTCTCCTGGATGAGTTTCCATGATCCGTCGCTTCTTGTCCTGCCTTCAGGGGCTTTGGAGAATAGCTTGACTGCCTCTTCTTTGGGGCAGCCCCTGAGATACTGGAAGACTGCTATCACGTCACCCCTCGCCCTTCTCTTCGTTAAACTAGACCTACCCAATTCCAGCAACCGTTCCTTATATGTTTTAGCCTCCAGCCCCCTGATCCTCTTTGCTGCTCTTCTCTGCGTTCTTTCTAGAATCTCAACATCTTTTTTACTTCGTGGTGACCCAAACTGGATGCAAATATTCCAAGTGTGGCCTTCCCGAGGCCTTGTAAAGTGGTACTAACACTTCACATGATCTCAAGATTCTATCCCTGTTGATGCAGCCTAGAACCGTGTTGGCCTTTTTGGCTGCTGCCGCACACGGCTGGCTCATGCTTGTCCGCTAGGACTCTGAGACCCCTCTCACATTTGCTACTATTGAGCAAGGTACCACCTATACCAGGGGTAGGCAAACTCGGCTCTTTTATGACTCATGGACTTCAACTCCCAGAATTCCTGAGTCAGCATAGCTGACTCAGGAATTCTGGGAGTTGAAGTCCATGAGTCATAAAAGAGCCGAGTTTGCCTACCCCTGACTTATACTGTACCTGTGTGTTTGGCTTTTCCTTGCCTAAATGTAGAACTTTACTCTTCTCACTAGAACTTTATTTTTTTTACTGGCTTCCCCCGTTGAAAGCTCAGTTGCCTTTTGGGGAAAAAAAGGCCCTTCGGGACAATTTGTCCTTTTAATGCAGCGCCCGCCATGGCCCGATTAGACCCTCTTGAGCCCAGAGCAAATTCCTGCCCCCCCACCCCCAGAACAGCCTTGCAGGTAAGGGGCTGCTGGCCTTGTGGCTTTTGAAGACAAATGGTGTCTGTGTGTCTGTTTGTGTGTGTGTGTGTGTGTGTGTGTGTCTTACTGGCAGGATCGCTGGGAAGCTGTTCCTCCTCCAGGTAGTACTGTATCTTTTGCAGATCCTCTGCAGTAAACCTCCACTTGTTCTCGGCGGCCGTGGGGGGCGGCGGTTGGGGGGCGGCTTTCTTGCGGGCGCTCCCAGGGTGACTGGCCGCCAGGCAGGAGGGCGGAAAGGAGCCGGTCACCAGGCCTTCGGGGATCTTCTGCGCCACGACTCGGAGCCCTGGGAGGACGACAAGATGGCAGGGAAGTCTCGACAAAAATAGAGAGAGTTAGGACTGCGGGGGAAAAAAATAATAATAATGGCAGCCAGCCTGCCTTCCCTTGAGGACTGGTACACTGCAGGAGCCAGAAAGTGGGCTGAGGAAATATCTGTGGACCCCTCGCATCCTGGGCATAAAGTGTTTCAATGTCTTCCCTCGAGAAGACACTACAGGGCATTGCACGCCCACACCCCCAGACACGAGGGCAGTCGTGTCTCCCTCTCCCCCCACAATATGCCATCACTTTGCTAGACAACTGATTCCCGCAACACTTGTCTTATGCCCTGGGATGTCAAGCCACCTACGGCAGTTAGGGCGGTGTTATGTATTCTCCTTCTCATCTTTCCTGTTACTTAGGTCCTTAGCTTCTTATGACCGTAACGTTGTTGTATCTCATGATTTATGTCAATTTGCTTTTGTTTAGTATCCTATTCTGATTTGGATTGATGGCTTATTTGGTATCCCGTGTCGGTCACTCTGTGCTGTATCCTATGATTTATGACAAATGTATTTTTTTGTCATTATGATCTTGATTTATCGCTCGTTTCTGGTATGTACGCTGAGAACGTATGCACTGGAGACGAATTCCTTCTGTGTCCAATCACACTTGGCCAATAAAGAATTCCAGTTCTAATTCATTCTAATTCTAATCTAATTTTAATTCATTCTAATACTAATCTGATTCTATTCTAATTCATTCCAATTCTAATCTAATTTTAATTCATTCTAATTCTAATCTGATTCTATTCTAATTCATTCCAATTCTAATCTAATTTTAATTAATTCTAATCTAATTCTATTCTAATTCATTCTAATCTAATTCTATAATTCTAATTCTAATCTAATTCTATTCTAATTCATTCTAATTCTAATTCTAATTCTAATCTAATTCTAATTCTAATCTAATTCTAATTCTAAACTAAGTCTAATTCTAATTAATTCTAATCTAATTCTAATTCTAAACTAAGTCTATCTAATTCTAATTCTAATTCATTCTAATTGTAAAAGGTAAAGGTAAAGGTTCCCCCACACACGCGTGCTAGTCGTTTCCGACTCTAGGGGCCGGTGCTCATCTCCGTTTCAGAGCCGAAGAGCCGGCGCTTGTCCGAGGACGTCTCCGTGGTCTCCGGCATGACTAGACGCCAAAGGCGCACGGAACGCTGTTACCTTCCCACCAGAGCGGTCCCTATTTTTCTACTTGCATTTTTAGGTGCTTTCGAACTGCTAGGTTGGCAGAAGCTGGGACGAGGAACAGGCGCTCACTCTGTTACGTGGCGCTCGGGATTCGACCCGCCAAACTGCCGACCATCTGGTCGACAAGCTCAGCGTCCTAACCCACTGAGCCACTGCGTCCCATTCTAATTCTAATCTCATTCTAATTCTAACCTAACTTTAATCCAATTCTAATCCAATTCCAATTCTAATTAACTCTAAAAGACTCCCTCCCATTACAACGATGGAATCGCCAGGGCCTCAGTGAATCCCAGCTGAGAAGGACAAGGTCCCGGGGAGGGGGGGGAGGCCGATCCCAACGTTTCCGAGCCTTCCTACCTCCAGAGAGCATGAATAAGTTCTCAAAGCCCCTCTCGCACATGGTGGTGGCTGCTTGGCTGGCCACCCTCTCGTCGTCGTCGTAGAGGATGATAATCTTCCCGTGAGCATTTTTCTGAGGGGTGGAGGGGTTAAGGGTCCAAAGCTGTGTGGGAAGGAGAGAGAGGTGGGAGAGTAGCCTCCCCACCGCCCGCAGGCCTCCCTCCCTCTGGCAATGAGCCTGTTTCTGAGGAATCCTCGGTGCCCTCTGAGCTGGGCGCTTTCTTTCTTGCAGTCCTTTCATTAGACAAACTGGGAGCGGGGTTGGCAGAGAGGAGGGGGAGGAGGAGGAAGAGGAGGAAGGAGAACAGGAAGAGGAAGGGAAAAAAGAAGGAATGGAGAGGAAAAAGAAAGGAGGGGGGCAGGAGGAGGAAGAGGAGGAGAAGAACTGCCAGGTCCTTGGTGCTCTCTGAGCTGGGTTGTTTTTTGCAGACGTTTCATGACCCAACTAGGGAACATCATTGGTGCTTGAAGAGAACGGTGGGGGTGGGGGGGGGTGGAGGAAGAGGAGGAGAAGAAACAGAAGAAGAAGGAGAAGAAGAAAAAGAAGAGGAGGAGGAGAAGAGGAGGAGGATTTCCTTTGTAAGTTTGTAGCTCCGAATTGAACTGGGGGTCCTCGGTGCTCTCTGAGCTGGGTTGATTTTTGCAGACGTTTCATGACCCAACCAGGTAGCATCTTTGGAGCTTGAAGAGAACGGTGGGGGTGGGGGTGGAGGAGAAGAAACAGAAGAAGAGGAGGAGGAAGAGGAGAAGAAAAAGAGGAGAAGAAAAAACAGAAGAGAAGGAGGAAGAGAAGAGGAGGAGGAGGAGAAAAAGAAGAAGAAGAAGAGGAGGAGGAGGAGGAGAAGGAGGAGGAACAGGAAGAAGAAGAAGAAGAAGAAGAAGAAGAAGAAGAAGAAGAAGAAGAAGAAGAAGAAGAAGAAGAGGAGGAGGAGGAGGAGGAAGAGGAGAAGAAAAAACAGAAGAGAAGGAGGAGGAAGAGAAGAAGAGGAGAAGAGAAGAAAGAGAAGAAAAAGAAGAGGAGGAGGAGAAGAGGAGGAGGAAGAGGAGAAGAAACAGAAGAAGAAGAAAAAGTGCTAGAAGGGGAGTGGAGAGGAGGAGGAGGAGGAGGAGGACTATGGAGTCCTTGGTATCATCTGAGCTGGGTTTTTTTTGCAGACGTCTCATGACCCAGCGAGGTAGCATCATCAGTGCGAGAAGGGGCTTAAGATATAAAGAAAGAACAAACCCTTCTCACACTGATGATGTTACTTAGCTGGGCCATGAAACGTCTTCCAGAAAATAACCTCGGAGAGCACCAAGGACTCCACAGCCCTTCGCCTCCCTTCCTTTTCTCCTCCACTCCACAAACGTCACTCCCTTCCACCACGGATGAGGTGACCTAGTTGGGTCACGAAACGTCTGAAAAGGGGCGGGGGGAGGGAAAAAAAGCAGCAAGCTCAGAGGGCAGCAAGGATCTCTCCTTTCAGCCCGAGCGACAAATATTCTCCTTTATGGAGTCTTGTTTCTGTTGTGATTCAGGGTCAGCCTGTGGGTTCGGCAGTTGGGTCGGACGACTCAGAGGAGGAGGGGGGTGTTGAAGACCTTGCTGAGGGGGTTGAAGATCTTGCTGATGAGAGCCCTCAGCCAGGCCCCTCCCACTTGGTCACCACGGAGACCCAGCTGTGTGAGCCTGACAGCGTGGATGAAGATGACCCACAGCTGGCCCTGTTCAAGGACGCCCGACGCAGGAGGCAGTCAATTAGGAGTAGACAGAGGAAGGCAATGGGGCTCCTCGGAAGGAGGCAGAGAGAAGCCATGCCCTGAACTCTATATAAGGGGAATGTGTGGGGAGGGCTGGTTTGCTGAAGGCAACCGCTTGGATAGTTCCTGTTTCTTAAAGCTCCGGTTTCTTGGTTCGTGTCTTGTTTGTTTTTGTAGCTATAAATTTGGCAGGCGTAATTCCAGCCTCTTGCCGTTTGTAAAGGGGTTGTCCCTGCCTTTTCTACAGGGCCGGTAGCAGGCTGGTACAGAACAGTTTCTGCCCTCCGGACAAGCACAGTCAAAGGGGGAAAGCCAGAATCACTTAACAACCGGGCTACGAACTTATCGACTGCAGTGACTCACTTAACAACGGTGGCGGGAAAAGTCGTAAAATGAATGGAGCCAAGTTCACTTAGCAACAGTCTTGCCTAGCAACAGAAACATGGGGGCTCAGCTGCAGTCGGTGAAGCTGAGGAGGACCAGGAATGTATAGGTACGTAGTAAGGGGCATCATGGATTACAAAGCCCGACTCTCAAAGGCTGAGGAACCGTCTCCGCTTTCAGATCTCAGCTTGTTGCAAAGGTGGTTTACCGCTGGGCTTTTTGCAAATTTCTAACAGGAAAAGAGTGGCTCTTTTGGGGAGGGTTAGGGTTTGTTCAATTTGCATTTGAAGCTAGAGATCCCGGCAGAAAAACCTGCACCCTTCCACTCCACAAAGGATACGTATTCCAAAATGCTGTTGGTGTAGGGATTCATCGTTCGGGACAGAGTAGCGATGGGATAGGAGTGAGCTGAAAGACAAAAAATAAAATAAAATAAATGCCAGAAAAAGGAGAATTTTGGTCTACAACAGAGGACAAGTCCACAGCAATAGGCTGTTATGGAGGTGGATAGCAGGCTTCTCCAAACTTGGCCACTTTAAGACTTGTGGACTTCAACTCCCAGAATTCCATAGGATAAACTAGGGGGAGGGGGTCTCTAAACTTGGCCACTTTAAGACTTGTGGACTTCAACTCCCAGAATTCCATAGGATAAACCAGGAGGGGTCTCCAAACTTGGCCACTTTAAGACTCGTGGACTTCAACTCCCAGAATTCCTCAGCCAGGCAGCTGACATGTCTTATAAATTGCCAGGTTTGGACAGCCCGTTTTATAGCTAGGGAGGCAAGGAGTCTGGCGATTGGTATTGATTAATGTTAACACCCATGTAGGTTATTTTGACATTTTAAAGTCCTATCGTTTAGTGACCATTCAAGGTTGCAAAGGCACTGGGGGAAAAAAGGGACTTGTGACTGGGTTTTTTTTTTCACAGTTGCGATCTTTCCAGCATCACGTGATCAACATTCAGAGGCTTGGCCACTGGTTCATATTGATGACCATCGCTGCATTCCAAGATCTGCCCACTGCCAGCAGTTTGATCCTGACCAGCTCAGGGTTGACTCGGCCTTCCATTTTTCTGAGGTCGGTAAAACGGGGACCCAGATTGTTGGGGGGGGGCAAGAGGCTGACTCTGTAAACCGCTTAGTGAGGGCTGTGAAGCACTGTGAAGCGGTATATAAGTCTAAGAACTAGTGCTAGTGGTCTACCCTCCCTCCCTCCCTCCCTCCCTTCCTTCCTTCCTTCCTTCCTTCCTTCCTTCCTTCCTTCCTTTTCTTCCCTCCTCCCTCTCCCCACCTCCCTCCCTTCCATGATGTGCAATAGTTAGAATGCAGCACTGCGGGTAACTCTGCCCACTGCCAGGAGTTCGATCCTGACTGGCTCAAGGTTGACTCAGCCTTCCATCCTTCCGGGGTCGGTAAAACGAGGACCCAGATTGCTGGAGGGCAACAGGCTGACTCTGTAAACCGCTTAGAGAAGGCCGCGAAGCGGCATATAAGTCTAAGCGCTATGGCTAACATGGGCTGGTCAGTCGGGATTCTGGCGCCCGTTGCAGGGAGGGCTGCCCCTTCCGCGAGGAAATCAAACCCGCGCCTGTCCTACCCCGGAGGGGAACACGGCGAGCGTCTTGACGGTCCCCGGGCCTTCCTCTCACCTCCCACAAGGTGGCAGAGGTCGTAGGCGTCTCGCTCGCGCACGTCCAGCAGCAGGTAGGGGCAGTCGGGATAAGGTCTGTCGTTTGGAAGCGCCAGCTCCGCCGTTCTGGGGTCGCCTCTGCCCAGGTCCAGTTCGCCCACCCCACTGATGACGCTGGGAGGAGGAGGAGGAAGGAGAAGCCTTAGCAAGCCTGGAACAGGGCTGCCTCGCTGGGCCTAAAGAGCTGGCCTCTGCGGCTGCCAGGGTCGGAGAGGAAATCGCTCAGGAGGTCAGCAGAGCAGAGAGAAAAACACACACACACACACATACACACATCCTAGGTGTTGGGGAGCGTACCCCAAGGGCTAAGAAACTGGGTGTTCTGCCTACGTTTTTTTAGGCTTGTTGCAAAAATAAGGATGACACAGATTGAAAACTAAGCGCACCTCTTTTAGTTCAGGAAGAATGGCAGAATAGAAGCTCAAAGCCATAGACTAAGGTAAGAGAGGGGAGGAGAGAGAGGGAGGGAGGGAGGGAGGGAAGAAGGAATGAAGGAAGGAAGGAAGGAGAAAAGAAGAAAAAGGGAGGGAGGGAGGGAGGGAGGAAAGGGAGGGAAGGAGGGAGGAAAGAGAAGGGAGGGAAGGAGGGAGGGAGGGAAGGGAAGGGGAGAGGGAGAAGGAAGGAAGGAGAAAAGAAGAGAGAGGGAGGGAGGGAGGAAAGAGAAGAGAAGAGGGAGGGAGGGAAGGAAGAAGAGAAGAAGAAAGAGGGAGGGAGGGAGGGAGGAAAGAGAAGAAGAGAGGGAGGGAGGGAGGGAGGAAAGAGAAGAGGGAGGGAAGGAAGGAAGAAGAAAAGAAGAAAGAGGGAGGGAGGGAGGAAAGAGAAGGGAAGGGAAGGGAGGAGAGGAGAGAAGAGAGAGAGGGAGGGAGGGAGGAAAGAGAAGAGGGAGGGAAGGGAAGGGAAGAGAGGGAGGAAAGGAAGGAAGAAGAGAGGGAGGGAGGGAGGGAGGGAGGGAGAAAAGAGAAGAGGGAGGGAAGGAAGAAGAGAGAGAGAGGGAGGGAGGGAGGGAAGGGAAGGGGAGAGGGGGGGAGGGGAGGGGAAAGAGAGAAGATACCTCTGCAAGGTGGAGCGATGTGACTCGCCAGCTCCTCCGCTGTTGTCGATGAAGAGGATGGGGCTGGCCGGCTTCTC
>NC_138208.1:89875645-89953145 GCF_964194415.1 Vipera berus | reverse complement strand
CAAAACACTATAAACATTTTTTTTTAAATCCCATTTATATCCCGCCCTTCTCCGAAGACTCAGGGCGGCTTACAATCTAAAGCACAAATCAATGTGCTTAGCAATAGCCTTCATTCTATGTATATGCCTGCTTATTAGGACTTTCACACCCCCCCAAGCGGCATTATTACAAAGTCAGCTTATTGCCCCCAACAATCTGGCTCCTCATTTTACCTACCTTGGAAGGATGGAAGGCTGAGTCAACCTTGAGCCTGGTGGGACTCGAACCTGCACTAATTGCAGGCAGCTGGTGTTACTTAAGGAGGCATTAGCCCACTGCTTCACCAAGGCTCTGGGTTGGACTAGAAGACCTCCAAGGTTCCTTTTTTTTAAAATCCCATTTATATCCCGCCCTTCTCCGAAGACTCAGGGCGGCTTACAATCTAAGAAGCAGAAATCAATGTGCTTAGCAATAGCCTTCATTCTATGTATATGCCTGCTTATTAGGGCTTTCACACCCCCCCCAAGCGGCATTATTACAAAGTCAGCTTAATTGCCCCCAACAATCTGGGTCCTCATTTTACCTACCTCGGAAGGATGGAAGGCTGAGTCAACCTTGAGCCTGGTGGGACTCGAACCTGCACTAATTGCAGGCAGCTGGGGTTACTTAAGGAGGCATTAGCCCACTGCGCCACCAAGGCTCTTACGTGCCACCATAGCTATACACAAAAATCGGGTTAAGTTAAATCGGGACTAGAAAAGGTCAGTGGGATTCATGGGGGGGGAGGGGGGATTCGGGTCTATGTGGACTTCAACTCCCACGCCTGGCTGGCTGGCTGGGGAATTCTGGGAGTTGAAGTCCACAGACATCTTAAAAGTTGCCGAGTTTGGAGAATCCCGGTCGCTACGTCGTGAGATGCTCAGAGCTGTTTTAACGTGGTGGCCGTGTAAATCTTTCAGATAAATAAGCCAAGAAATGCAATTCACCCAGTGCGTTTTCCTCCAGTTTGGGTTTCTGAAATGTGTACGATTCATGGAAGTAAACCTCGGCCCAGCTTGAGGTCTGCCGTGACAAAGTCTTCGCATCTCTACTCTCGACTCCGTTTTCGCTTGATGAAAGTGCAGCTGTGCCTTCAAGCGGAGCATCTAGTTTTCCTTGTGCTCTGGCAAAGCTGTTCATTTCATTTATTTTGGTTGCTGCCCGCCTTAATTATTTTTATAAACAGGTCAAGGGGGCAAACATGCCTATTACTCCTTCCTTTCTCCCTCTTATTTTCACCACGGCAATCCTGGGAGGTGAGCTGGGCTGACACAGGGTTTCAGCACGAAGGCAGGACTAGAACTCACCGTCTCCTGGTGATTGGCTCAAAGACACCTAGGGGGCTTTCACGCCTAAGGCGGGGCTAGAATTCACCGTCTCCTGGTGATTGGCCCAAAATCACCCAGCCAGCGTTCATGACTGAAGGCGGGGCTAGAATTCACCGTCTCCTGGTGATTGGCCCAAAATCACCCAGCCAGCATTCATGACTGAAGGCGGGACTAGAACTCACCGTCTCCTGGTCATTGGCCCAAAGTCACCCATCCAGCGTTCATGACCTAAGGCAGAACTAGAATTCACAGTCTCCTGGTGATTGGCCCAAAGTCACCCAGCCAGCGTTCATGACCTAAGGCGGAACTAGAACTCACCGTCTCCTGGTCATTGGCCCAAAGTCACCCAGCCAGCATTCATGACTGAAGGCGGGACTAGAACTCACCGTCTCCTGGTCATTGGCCCAAAGATCCCCAGCCAGCGTTCATGACCAAAGGCAGGACTAGAACTCACCGTCTCCTGGTCATTGGCCCAAGGTCACCCAGGGGGCTTTGACGCCTAAGGCAGGACTACAACTCACCATCTCCCAGTTTCTGGCCTGTGCCTTCACCACTAGACCAAACTGGCTCTCAGTTTCGTCCATTTGAAGCAAGCCTCGAAATCAAGGGTGTCCAACCTTGGCAACGTTAAGACCTGTGGACTTCAACTCTTGCGCATGGCTGGCTGGGGAATTCTGGGAGTTGAAGTCCACAAAGTTGCCACGGTTGGACAGCCCTGATTTCAGTCTCTTCCAAGGGGTTTGTCCCCATTGCATAATTTAGCATGCCCTAAGGCCCCCCCTCCCCCACTTGCAATTGGCAGCTTGATGAGTACAAATCATAGCCTTCCAGATAATATGAGCAAGGAAGCATAATTACTCAACTAGTGTTTCACTGTCGACAGAAGTGGGGGTTTGCACTATTTTAAAAGAAACAACAACACCACAACATCTTTCATCACCTGACACTGGCGTGAAAACAAGGGTGATTTCCCATCATAATCAGACCAAGATTAATTTATTTGTTTTAGTCTACGACGGCATCCACAAGAGGTCACGCAATCCCTGATTTATAAATTCTGTTTAAATAAAGCAGCATCAAATATATATTTTGTAGGTATATATATATAAAAAAGATAGGTGGACAATCAGATATGTGGACCCTCAAGAGCAAGGTATTTTACTGCTAAAAATCACACCAAAAAAGTCACACAAGCACAGTGAGGCGTTTGGCGGCCGCTTCCTGACTTAACCACGGATAGATTTTTTAATCTTTGGCCTCCTGGCTCCAATATTCCAGCAATGATCATAAAACACCTCCCAAATATAAGAATTTCCCTTAGGTGCCCAATATAACATCTACCACACCGGCAACCCAAAAGTCATAGTTCCTCCCCGGTCCCCAGCGCAGTCTACCTGGAGCTGTTTCAGAAGATCCCTTGCAGTTTTCAGACATTTTGCATCCAAGACGCAACGCCCGTTTCCAAAAAAGCAGTTTATTCTTTCAGAGCGGAGGAGCGAATGCCGGTTTTGCAAAGAGGAATGATTTGGGACTGTCCTTTCTCCTTTCCGCACCTCGGAGAGGCGAGCGAGGAAGTCGGTTTTGATTTTCCAGCTTTTTTCAGCGCTCCACTCGAGTTACAGGAGGAGGACAGTGGCGACCCTGTGTGGGCTTTTCCCGATTGCCTCTCGGGGTCTCAGGTATCCATGAGAAAGCTAAGTTACCTCAAGCCACACACACAAGCCGCTATTCACTCCCAGAGCATGCTTTTGCCACCTAAGCAGAGCTGAAGCACAATGCGCGGCTCACACAAAAGGACATCCTAGGACTGTGGAGTAGAGGGGTTCAAAGCAAAACAAAAAACGGACTGAAACACAGCACGGATTGTGACGGTGTCACAACAAACCACGGGGATCGTATTTCAGTACTCAATAAGCCCCCGGTTAAAAAAGAAGGATGTTATGAAAGCAAGCGTTTCAAGCCGGAGAAAACGGTCAGGATGAACAGCGGAGGAAGAGCGTTTAAAAGAAAAATAAAACTTTAAACCAGTTGTACCCGGAGCTCTGCCAACATGACACAATACTCCTAAAAACCAAGGCAGGCACTTCAGAGCCTCTTGAGATGTTTCCCAGATTCCATCCGGAGCAGCCAAGGCAAAAGACCGTAGGAAGGGTGTTTGAAATGCAGACACGGCACCGGGCGCCCATCCCTGGCTCATTAAGCCGGTTCCCATGTGCAAAAACAGACACACCCAAGTTCACAATGCAGGAAATATTAGCATTGTGGACGAGGGGGGAGGGGGGTTAGGGGGGATTATTTTTTTTAAAGTCCCAATTAATGCAGGTGGGGCCAGATTACGATCCTGAAAGTCAGGTGTTAAGATTATTCTAGGAAGAGCGCGGAACCTGGATTGAGACGGCTCTTCGTGGCACTTGTGGAAGCAAAATTAATCAAAATGAAGCAAAGTAGGAAAGAGACGGTTTGGGGTATGGGGCGAAAGTGCTAGCCTAGAAACCAGGCGACGGTGAGCTCTAGTCCCGCTTTTGGCGTGACTCAGGCCAATCAGCAGGAGACAGTAAATTCTAGTCCTGCCGTATGCATGTAAGCAGCTGGATAACTGTGGGTCAATCACCAGGAGACAGGGAGTTCTAGTCCCGCTTTGGAAACAAAAGGCAGCTGGGTAACTTTGGCCCAATCCCCAGGAGACGGGGAGTTCTAGTCCCACTTTAGACACAAAAGGCTGGCTGGGTGACTTTGGACCAATCCCCAGGAGACGGGGAGTTCTAGTCCCGCTTTAGGCACAAAAGGCTGGCTGGGTGACTTTGGACCAATCCCCAGGAGACGGGGAGTTCTAGTCCCGCTTTAGGCACAAAAGGCAGCTGGGTGACTTTGGACCAATACCCAGGAGATGGGGAGTTCTAGTCCTGCTTTAGGCACAAAAGGCAGCTGGGTGACTTTGGACCAATCCCCAGGAGATGGGGAGTTCTAGTCCTGCTTTAGGCACAAAAGACAGCTGGGTGACTTTGGACCAATCACCAGGAGACGGGGAGTTCTAGTCCCGCTTTAGGCACAAAAGGCTGGCTGGGTGACTTTGGACCAATCCCCAGAAGACGGGGAGTTCTAGTCTCGCTTTAGGCACAAAAGGCTGGCTGGGTGACTTTGGACCAATCCCCAGGAGACGGGGAGTTCTAGTCCCGCTTTAGGCACAAAAGGCTGGCTGGGTGACTTGAGTCCATCATTCTCTCAGTCCAACTCACCTCCCAAAGATCTTGTAATGGGGAAAACAGGAGGATGAAAGACTGCTAGGTATGTTCGCCCCCTTCAGTTACTTATAAAGTAATAAAGGTTGGATAACATTCTAATACATGAATAAATAAAACAGCCCCTTTTTGCGAACGCTCCGCCAGTGCTTCCCAAACTCCCCAAGTTCTCATCAGTGTCCAGAGCTGGCTGGGGGATTCTGGGAGCTGAAGTCCACCCATCTTAAAGTTGCCCCGTTTGAGAAACACTGGACTGGTCTACGACCCTGAGTTAAGCTGACCGTAGACACGTGAGTTCTGGTTGCAATATTTCAGTACTTACTTCTCTGGATCTCTTCTAGCTTTTCAGTATACTTGGTCATACTGCTACCTGTGGAAGAAAAGGCATTGAGGTCTTGTAGGAAAGAGATGAAAACCTTAAGCAAAAAAACTCCGCCATCTGTTTATTCCAAGTGAACCACTGGTGTGGCAATGAACGAGATTAGCAGGGCTGGAGAAATCAGAAGCGTCTGGCTTTGGGCATTTGGAAATATTTCTTTCTTTCTTGCGTATTCCTCTCCAAAGACCTCTGAAGAGATTTTTCTCCTGCCTATTCTTGTCCTCTCGAGAATAGATTATAGATTACTAAGGCTGAGAAAATAAAGTCGGCCCAGGCTTGGTCTTGTAAGCAGGTTATTTATTTTCCCAGGTGCCTGCAGGAATCAATACTATTGATTTGGTCAATGACCAGGAAAAAATTAAAACAAACAAACAAACCCCCCGGAACAAAAAAAAAAACAGGGAAGTAAATAAACACAATAAAACACTGACATCTAGCAAAACAAATCACCGATGATCGTTATCACCTTCAATCCTCTGTTACTGTATTAATACAGCTGTTTTTTTAATTGAAAAGTTTTACAATACATTTTTATAACAAAACAAAACCCCTCCCAACCCACCCCCCCTTCCCCAACCCTCCCCAACCCCTCCCTCCCTTCCCCCTCCCCCCTCCCCGACTTCCCAGAGCTCAATACAAGGTATAAAAGTACAATCATAATCTACCTTATGCAAACAACCATAAACTATTAAATCTATCGCACTTTAACTCTTATAAAATGACTACAAGCAATATAAATGTCACATCGATACTTATTCAAATGCTAGGTGAAACTTTTTAGTCCCATATTTCTTCTGGATGTAATCAATCCATTTTTTTCCACTCCACAATATATCTCTGTTGCGAATGGTCTTTCAAGTACGCTGAGATCTTTGCCATTTCCGCCAGATTGGAGACTTTTAAAGTCCATTCTTCTATAGTCGGCAGTTCTTCCTTCTTCCAATATTGCCCTACTAAAAGTCTTGCTGCCGTAATTAAGTTCAACATCAACTTAGTCTCCACAACGGTAGTGTCAGTAATAATGCCCAGTAAAAACAATTGCGGACAAAACTTTATCCTATTAATACAGCTGTTTAGCCGGGTGACAAATCTAAACCATTAAAAATAAAAAGCTATAGGTCCCCTACAGCTAATAATTCAGATGTATCCAAACCAAGCAGGATTTTGAAACAATGGTAAATATGCCTTTGACTAATTAGACATTGCTTTTATCACAGGAACAAACGCAGCCTACGTAATCAATCGTTTAATCAGTCAAACACACAGCAGCACAGGTGATCGATAATTTTAAATCCTGAAGGAGAAGGTTCATGTAAAATTTAAATAGCCTCCTCGGGAATTTATCCATTAGGAGTAAAGTGTACACATAGTCCTTGACTTACAACCGTTGGTTTGAAGCGAAGACACTAAAAAAAAAAAAAAAGGGACTTATGACCGTTTTTCACGCTTACATCCTTTCCAGCATCTCCAGGGTCACGTGGCGACGGGCTCACACTTAATGACCGTCGCTGTGTCCCGAGGTCACGTGATCCCCTTTTGCGACCTTCTCGCAGGCAATGTCACTGGGGGAAGCCGGATTCACTTAACAACCGTGTCACTAACTTAACAACCGCAGCGATCCCCTTAACCACCGGGGTGAGAAAAGTCGCAAAATGGGGGCAAAAACTCAAGCGACAGAAATTTGGCGGCCAGCTGTGGTCTTTAGACCGACTTCAATGTCTCCGTAAAATTTACGGAGGTGTCCACCTCCACCGCCACCCTGGGCGCTGCTCAGTTACGGGTATTTTACTATATATCCGTGTCAGAGCATGCGCACAATCCTATCGCGTGCGGCAACCCAGGAGCAGACGCAGCAAACGGTAGTTTGTAACAAGTGGTGGTTTATCTACAATATCTGCAATGCTGTTGTGGGAAGTCAGCCCCCCACCCCGGAGAAAGAAATATTGTTGGAAATATTTAAAAGGCAGAATATATTCCCCTAAAAATGATTTTAAAAGCAGAAACCAACCCCGCCCCCCAGGTCTCTCTATCCCAAACAGAAACCGAGTCTGTGATAAGTCTTGTCAGAAAGACTGGAGTCAGGAAACGGGGATTAGGAAGAAAGATCGCTAGAAGCAACAATCCCTCACACCAAAAATCCAACACTCATCAGCCCCAGCCCCAGGGGAAGCAGGATATGACCCTTGGGACATCATAGGATTAACCCACCACCATCAGAATACCAGAAAGGCTCAGACTCAGGTCAAAGTTCATGCCACAGGAAGAAGGCTCCAGAAGGTATAAAACCCCACTCCCTACATGTGCTCGCTCTCTTTTTTTCTTCCAGAGCCATCTTCCTGCCTGGCTCTCCTCTTCAATAAACTGCAACCTTCTTTCTAAAGCGGTCGCCGTGTTGCTTCTTCCCGGCTTGGACCGAACCCTGATGCAAGACTTTTCCTTCGGCACTATACAAGTATTCCCTAGGAACAATATACTGTATATACTTGAGTATAAGCCGAATTTTTCAGCCCACTTTTTGGGCTGAAAAAATCCACTTCAGCTTATACTCCAGTGAACAAAAAAAAGAACTTCCACCCCCCAGTTTGGAGAGCTGCTGCTTTCGTCAAACATGGATGAAGGCAGCAGCTCTCCAAACGGGCGGCGGCGGTTTGGAGAGCTGCGCGCGCAGCTCCGCCGCCACCTCTGCAAGCCTCCGCTGAGAGAATGGGGCGGTGGAAGCTTGCCACCCATTTTCTCGGCGAAGACTTCTTTCGGGGGATCCAGCCTCTGCCGCCCCCTTCTCTCAGCTGAGAGAATGAGGCAGTGGAGCGCTCCGCCGAGAGAATGGGGTGGCTTGCTGTTGGCGCGGTGCGGCATGGCAGAGGCTGGATCCCCTGAAAGAAGTCTTCGCCGAGAAAATGGGCGCTGAGACGAGAGAATGAGGCGTTGGAGCGCTCCGCGAAGTATGGGGCGGTGGAAGCTTGCCCACCGCCCCATACTTCGCGGAGCGCTCCAACCGAGAGAATGGGGAGCACTCCGCCGAGAGAATGGGGTGGCAGCTGAGAGAAGGCAGCTGAGAGAAGGGGGCGGCAGAGGCTGCATCCTCCGAAAGAAGTCTTCGCCGAGAAAATGGGCGCTGAGACGGGAGAATGAGGCGTTGGAGCGCTCCGCGAAGTATGGGGCGGTGGGTAAAATTAGGGGTCTCGGCTTATACTCGAGTCGGCTTATACTCAAGTATATACGGTACCCACACGGGCTACGAGCCGAATCCAGCAAACAGCAAATACAGCAGGAAAAGGGAAAAGAAAAAAAAAAGAAGGCACACTGGCAGGTAAAAGGTAAAGGTTCCCCCGCACACGCGTGCTAGTCGTTTCCGACTCTAGGGGCCGGTGCTCATCTCCGTTTCAAAGCCGAAGAGCCAGCGCTTGTCCGAGGACGTCTCCACGGTCATATAGCCGGCATGACTAGATGCCAAAGGCACACGGAACGCTGTTACCTTCCCACCGTGGTGGTCCCTATTTTTCTACTTGCATTTTTACGTGCTTTCGAACTGCTAGGTTGGCAGAAGCTGGGACGAGTAACAGGCGCTCACTCTGCTACGCGGCACTCGGGATTCGACCTGCCAAACTGCCGACCTTCTGATCGACAAGCTCAGCGTCCCAACCCACTGAGCCACCGCGTCCCTTCAACACTGGCAGAGCCTCCCCTTTTTTTTTTACACAGGCTCTTAAAGAGACAACAGACACATTCCCGTCATTGCGTCAGCTGGTCAGCTCTTTAAACCATCCCCTTGACAATCTGCCTGGAAGAAATGCAGATGGCAGAACTGTTCAATCTCCGGTTAAAGAATGGCGATTCAGCAGCTTAGGGAAGGCTGGATTTAGCCTTTAGGAGCTTGCTTGTGCTCTGGGTGAAGTCACAACTTTTCACACAAAGCCCACGCTCGGCCGTAGAAAGTGAAAGACCCTCACGCACTTTGCTTTGCCTTCAAACTTTTTCTGCCCCCCCCCCCCCAAATCAACCCCGAATAGGAGCTGGGTTTAACTTACCGGTGTCAAGGCGAGTTTTTACGTGCTGGTATTTAGGATTCTGTGGGATCCTTTTGGTCAAAAACTGCTTGCAGGGAGGGAGGGAAAGAGGAAAAAGAATATGATCAGAAAATTATCCAGGAGGAAGGAAAAAG
Source organism: Vipera berus (assembly GCF_964194415.1). Classification (NCBI taxonomy): domain Eukaryota; kingdom Metazoa; phylum Chordata; class Lepidosauria; order Squamata; family Viperidae; genus Vipera; species Vipera berus. The sequence goes on along the minus strand of NC_138208.1, from coordinate 89,944,018 downwards.
CAGTGTGGGTTGTGATTCTGCGCACAACGATTGAAGACAACGAGTGCAAGATGCTGAAGCCCCCAAAGTCCATACAGGCAGTCCTCAACTTACAAGCATTCGTTTAGTGACCGTTCAAAGCTACAAAGGCAATGGGAAAAGGAGCGTTTAAGGACCGCTTTTCACACTTATGACCGTGGCAGCCTCCCCGTGGTCACGTGATCAAAATTCAGAGGCTTGGCAACGGGCATGTGTTTTATGTCGGTGTCCCGGGGTCAGGCAATACCCTTTTGCGACCTTCCGATAAGCAAAGTCCACCTCACAACTGCAGTGATTCACTTGACAACTAGGGCAAGGAAGGTGGTAAAATAGGGAAAAACTCAGTTAACAGCTGTCTCGTTTAGCAATGGAAATTTTGGGCTCAATTGTGGTTGTAAGTTGATATATATATATATATATATATATATAAAAAAATCTCAAAAAAATAAAGGGAACAGGAAATAAGATAAGATACAGTACATTGTGTTGTTTAAGTGTTCCCTTTATTTATATATATATATACATATATACACATATACACACACACACACACACACACACACATATATATATATATATATATATATATATATATATATATATATATATATATATATATATATATATATATATATATATATATATATATATATATATATATATTTCAAATGTTAACTATTTAGATTACCTTGCTAGGCCCCAAACATGGGGCAAATCTTTATTTCCTGTTTTCAGCCTATCTTGAAGGCCATCGAACAGGCAGTAGTCACACCGGACAGCTCATATATTTGTGTAAATTACTAACAAAGAATTAAGGGAGACTGAAATGCATTTCTAACTTATTAGTTTTCATCAGTCAGCCATACCCTTCGAGAGAGATCCTGTGGCTCAAGAAGTAAAAACAACTGCCTAATGCTGACTGATGAAAACTAATAAGTTAGAAATGCATTTCAGTCTCCCTTAATTCTTTGTTAGTAATTTACACAAATATATATATGCTTCTCCCAGAAGAAGGAAGCAGAAGCCACCAGCCTGATGATGACGGATGGGATTCCGTCGAAACGTCGCCCCTACACCTTTAGTTCTACGCGGGGAAAAACCCGAATAACCAAAGATCCACATACGAACACCCGCGAAAACCTCAGAAAACATTATATATATATATATATATATATATATATATATATATATATATATATATATATATATATATATATATATATATATATATATATATATATATATATATATATATATATATATATATTACACACATACACACACACACCATTTTATTCATGAAGGATCCAGGTGTGTGTATAATGCCGCCTCTGAGTGTTTGATTATCATCTAAAGCTGAGATTTTTCCAAACATTTTCAAGTTGTGGAACCTGCTGGTTAAAAAAAAATAAAAAACCTGGACACTGATTAAGAAAAGCTCCAGGGACAGAAAATTAGCTGCACTTGATTAGCCATTTCCCCCCCCCCCTTTGAGTATTTTATAGAACCTCCATCAGGTTCTCATGAAACCCTAAAACTGGATGTGTGAAGCGGGTGTGTGGAGTGTTCCAACAGCGAAAAAGCCCGCGGCTCTGTTGTGGGTGGAGAGGGAGAAACCGCATTACATGAGCATAAGCACAAATCACCCGTCAACACAGTTTAATATATTAAGAAACAAGTGTTTTAATAACTTTAGATAGCAAGGATAACGTTCCCACAAGTTTCCTTCCCTGCAACAGTCACTCTGAACCACGAATGAAAGGGAAGAAAAACAAGATCTGATACATGAAGGACAGCTGTCGTTTATTTATTGGTTTATTTTTACACCCCACCTTTGTTACTTTTACAAACCTGTGTAAACATGCCTGTTTGCTTAATTTGGGGCTCAGTACGTTGCATCAACCCCAAAAAATGTGATGTATTAATTTAATCCAGTATTTCCTGATCCCAATCAGCATACATAATGGCACCTGACCTCATTCCACCTATATTATCCCGGCACTAGCCTGCCAAATCTTATTATCAACAGCTGTGGGAGCTAAATTTCAAAACATCTTAAGCAAACCAGCTTAGAGGACGGTCAGCCTATTTTCCGCTTAAAGAATTTCAAATTCGGGAAGGTCTCTATCGCCATTTAATTTCTGCAGGACAGAATTCACAGATAAATGAGATAAGCGAATAAGAGAGTTGGATGGGACCCTGGAGGTCTTCTAGTCCAACCCCCTTGCTCAGGCAGGAGACCCTACACCAGGGGTGTCAAACTCAATTTCATTGAGGGCCGCATCAGCATTGCGGTTGCCCTCAGGGGGCCGGGTGGGTGTGGCCTGGGTGGGCGTGGCCTACTGGGTGGGCGTGGCTAGAGTGCATATGGCCTGCTGGGTGGGCGTGGCCAGCTCTACATCGTTTGCATCAAGGGTGCCTATGGGGGCCTGGGCAGGAGTGGGACAGATCTGAGGGTCTCTGGCAGGAGGAGGGTCTCTGGGCCAGGGCCAAGGCAGTGGGGGCCGTTCCCTCACTCTTTCCAGGATGGCTTCGTGGGCCGCATGAAACCACTTCGCAGGCCGGATCTGGCACCCGGGCCTTATGTTTGACATGTCTGCCCTACACTATTCCAGACAAATGGCTGTCCAGTCTCTTCTTAAAACTCTCCATCGATGGAGCACCCGCCACTTCTGGAGGCGAGGCCGTTCCACTGGTTGATTGTTTATCACTGTCAGAAAATTTCTCCTTAGTTCTAGGTTGCTTTTCTCTTTGTTCAGTTTCCATCCCTTGTTTCTTGTCTTGCATTCCGGTGCTTTGGAGAATGGGTTGACCCCGGCTTCTTTTTGGCAGCCCCCCCCCCAAATATTGAAACACTGCTATCATGTCATCCCTAGTTCTTCTATAATATATATCCGTGGTGGCGAACCTGTGGTACGCGGTACACAGGTGGCACGCAGAGCCCTCTCTGTGGACCCACGTGCTGTCGCACCAGTCTTAGGCCTTCAGCTGGGTTTTATAAAATCTTTTTGCTTTAGGCCTCTGCTGCAGTGTGCAAAAAAAAAAGTTTCAATCAATCAATCAATCAATTTCAACTTCTTGCAGGGGGGGGAAGATCTCGCAAAGTTGGAATTGATTGATTGAACTTTTTAGTCCCACCCAGTCTTCCGTTACCACCGCAGCCACGCCCACCCAATGGGCCATGCCCACCCAATGGGCCACGCCCACCTGGCACCCGATGATACATAAATGGGTTTTGGTTTGCAGTTTGGGCACTCGGTCTCTAAAAGGTTTGCCATCACTGGTATATATTATAGAATTTGTTTGTGTGTATGTGTGTGTGTGTATGTATGTATATATGTGTATATATGTGCATATGTATGTATGTGTGTATATATGTGTATATATATATATATATATATATATATATATATATATATATATATATATATATATATGTATATATGTATATATACACACACACACACATGTATATGTCTATGTATACGTGTGTATATGTGTATGTATGTATGTATATATGTGTATATGTCTATGTACGTGTGTGTGTGTATATATATATAGTTTTTGAGCACCTTGTCAACCCAAAGAAGCTTGAAATAGCTATATCAGTCTCCCTTTAATTCTGTCAGCAATCCAAATTTATTTTATATATATACATATGTGTGTGTGTGTATGTATATGTGTGTATGTATGTATGTATACACACACACACACACACACAGGTGTCTTGAGTGTTTCTGAGCACCTTGTCAACCCAAAGAAGCTTGAAGTAGCTATATCAGTATCCCTTTAATTCTGTCAGCAATCCAAATTTTGTGTGTGTGTGTGTGCGTGTGTGTCCTTTTGCCAGCTGGGCCTGCACTATTTGCTTAACACAAAAGTTACGATACAAAAACTACGAGTAGCGCAAAGAGCCACGGAAAGAGACATGCTTGGCTCTCACGAGACAAGGGAGAAAGACCTACACGTGGATTAGGGAACAAACAAAAATATAGGATGCCGTCAAAAGAGTAAAAGGATGGAAATGGAAATGGGCGGGTCACACGGCAAGGAGAAGGGATGGCGGGTGGACCAAGGCGGTCGCAGAATGGATCTCATCTCAGAAAAAGCGTCCACGAAAGTGGCCTAAAACGAGATGGAGCAACGACACCGGCAAGCACGGTGGGGTTTACATCCCACTATACACGAGTGGGTTGGAGGGCCAGAAGTTGACAGAAAATGAGCAGGGCAAAGAACAAACACTAGATCAGACCTTCAGAAGAAACACAAACGTTCGGACATTTCAGTCCACGCCGGATGAGGAATTCTGGCCGTTGAAGTCCACAAGTCATAAAAGGAAGGGCCAAGTTTGAAGACACCACCCCCCCCGGCTCTTGCTCAACCGCAAGCTTCACGACTCTGCTGGAGAAAGGTCTCCCCCAGTTCAGCAAAGCCAAATAGCCCAAATGGCTCCACTGGAAGCCCACCCTTGCTATGACTCTGTGAAAACGGTTAAGGAACTAAGCTCTTATTTTGCCTAGAATGCCGAATAACAGAGTTGGAAGGGACCCTGGAGGTCTTCTAGTCCAACCCATCACTGGAGCGCTCCATCGCTGGAGATTTTTAAGAAGAGACTAGACCAGGGGTAGGCAACCTCGGCTCTTTTATGACTCATGGACTTCAACTCCCAGAATTCCTGAGTCAGGAATTGCTGGCTCAGGAATTCTGGGAGTTGAAGTCCATGAGTCATAAAAGAGCCGAGGTTGCCTACCCCTGGACTAGACCATTCACCTGTCTGAGCCGGTATATAGGTTCTCCTGCTTGAGCAGGAGGCTGGACTAGAAGATCTCCAAGGTCCCTTCCATTTCTATTCTATTCATTCTAATTCTATTATTCTGTTCTATTCTACATTCTATTCTGTTGCTCTATTTTTGCATTCCATTCCTTCTCTTCTCTTTCTCCATTCTCTTTCTTCTCTTCTCCTCTATTTCTGCATTCCATTCCTTCTCCTGTTCTATTCTATTCTACTCTTATTCCTGCATTCCATTCCTTGTCTTATTTCTGCATTCCATTCCTTCTCCTATTCCATTCCATTCTAATTCTATTCTATTCTAATCCATTCCATTCCATATTTTCTCTTCTCTTCCCTCCCCTCCCCTCCCCTCCCATTAATTCTATTCTATTCTATTCTACATTCTATTCTGTTGCTCTATTTCTCCATTCCATTCCTTCTCTATTCTATTCTATCCTTATTCCTGCATTCCATTCCTTGTCTTCTATTTCTGCATTCCTTCTCCTATTCTACTCTACTCTACTCTACTCTACTCTACTCTACTCTACTCTACTCTACTCTACTCTACTCTACCCTCTGTTCAAGCAGGAGATCTTATACCATTTTGGACAAGTGCCTGTCTGGTCTCCTCTTAAAAGGAGGGCACAGGAAGGACTGAGCAGTGGCAACTGAAACCACGCCAGAGACTTCACACAACGTACACAGTGACTTCCCTACCCAACTGAACAGCCGGATTCACGTGAGATGCCGAGGCCAAGCCTTCAAGATTTTCATTTTCAGTCACAGTCTTTTTTTTTATTTTTGTGACGAAACGTACGTTTGCTACTTTAGGAATCCTCAAAATGAATCAGTTCAGACACTAGGAGGCTAGGCTGCCTGGAGGAACCTCCCCACTGCCTTTGGGAAGCTCCTACGGCAGGCCAGGTCAGCCGCGAAAGATGCAACCCCTTTGCTAGTCCCAGCTTCAACAGCACTTCAGAATTACACGCAGTCCTCTACTTACGACCACAACTGACGCCGACATATCTGTTGCGGAGCCAGAAGGTTGCTAAGTGAGATTTGCCCCATTTTACGAACCCTTCTTGCCACAGTTGTTTAGTGAATCTCTGCAGACGTTAAATTAGCAACACGATTGCTAAGTAAATCCGGCTTAAAGTAAAAAAGTAAAAGGCTGTTGCAACTCTGGGTCACTAAACAAACCGTTATAAGTCAAGGACTATCTGTACTGAATTATCACAGAATTACAGGTAGTCCTTGATATGCAGCCATTCGTTTGGCAACTGTTCAAAGTTACAAAAGCAACGAAAAAAAGTGATTTAGGACCGTTTTTCGCACTCGCGACCCTGGCAGCACCCACTGGTCACCTGATCAAAATTCAGAGGCTTGGCAACTGGCATGCCCTTATGACAGCGCCCCTGTTCCGGGGGCCATGCGACCCCCTTTTGTGACCTTCTGAGAAGCAAAATCAGTGGGGTCATTAAGTCAATCTCTCCCCCACCCCAGTGACTTTGCTTACCTGAAGGTGCCCCCCCAGCTCACAAATAGCGATCACGTGATCCCCGGGGACCCTACAACTTTCATAAATACATGCAGTTGTGCCAAGCGTCCAAAATTTGATGACATGAACCGGGGTGTGGGGGGGTGGGGCGGGATGTTGCAACGGTCATAAGTACAAGTTCTGGCATGTCAGGATATTCAGATTATTCCATCTCTTAATATTGGGGGCGAGTTATTACCCCCCGTAGATAAGGCTCGCAATCTGGGTGTCCTCTTAGATTCACAGCTCTCCTTAGAAGATCATATAGGAGCTGTGACTAGAGGGGCCTTCGCCCAGCTTCGTCTGGTGCGCCAGTTGCGGCCCTATCTGGACCTGGATGCCTTCCGTACAGTCACCCATGCACTTGTGACCTCTCGTCTAGACTACTGCAACGCTCTTTACATGGGGCTGCCCTTGAGAACCACTCGGAAGCTTCAGCTGGTACAGAGTGCAGCTGCAAGAGTTCTTTTGGGGGTCTCCCGATACTCCCATATTACACCTCTGCTCCGTGAGCTGCACTGGCTTCCAGTTACCTTCCGAGTGAAATTCAAGGTGCTGGTAATGACATACAAAGCCCTACATGGCATGGGTCCGGATTACCTGCGGGAGCACCTACTGCCGGCGTCAACTTCCCTCCGTCCTATACGTTCCCACAGAGAGGGCCTCCTCAGGGTACCACCGGTCAGAGAATGTCGGCTGGTGACCCCCAGGGGGAGAGCATTCTCGGTGGGTGCGCCAATCCTTTGGAACCGCTTACCGGCTGAACTCCGGATGGCCCCCGACCTTCGCTCCTTCCGGCGTGATCTAAAAACGTATCTATTCGAACAAGCCGGCCTGGCCTGATGGACTTGGGTTTTAAAATTATTTATCTAATGTATTCTTATTTTATTGCCCTGTACACCGCCCTGAGTCCTCTAGGAGTAGGGCGGTATATAAATCAAATAAATAAATAAATAAATACAAGGACTGCTCATAAGTCACTTTTTAATAATAATAAGACCTTATTGATTAGCCCTTGGGCCATATCAGAAGTCACTTTTTACAGTGCCAATGTAGCTTTGAACACGTGGACTGCCCCGTATTGCCCCCACCCCCACCCCCACCCCAGCCAGGAAGGCTTTTGAGTGATTTGGAGCCAGTCTTTCTCCACTCAGCCTACCTCGCAGGGTTGTCGTTAACGGAAAAGAGAGCCAGGGTCGCTACTTATGGGTCCGGAGCTCCCAGAGTGGGCTAAATCGAACCAAATAGAGCCCTGTGCATCCAAACAGACCAGGTGACACCCCCCCCCTTCCCAAGCACCCAATTACCTCTCTCTTTTTTTTTTTTGGTTTAAATTCCAATTTTCTGGCTGAGCTCCTGTCACTGCCCGCCCTTCTCCATTTAGAAGCACCAGAAACGCATCCATCGAAGAAAACCGCCCCCAGGTTTGATTGACAGCTCCCCCCAACAACTCCCTCAGGATATTGAGGAAACCCCCCCCCAGTGATGAGTCCTGTATATTTCCTTCTCCACCCCCCCGCCCTCGGCCCCCTCAGTCAGGGAGGCTCTTTGAGTGATTTGGAGAGCCAGGTCCCTCTGCACCCGGCCTACCTCGCAGGGTTGTCGTAAGGGCAAAGAGAGCCCTACCTGTGGGTCCGGAGGCCCCCCCCCCGAGTGGGCTAAATCGAACCAAATAGAGCCCAAATAGATCCCAAACGACCAGGGGACACCCCCCCCCCAAGACACAAAAACACCCCATTACGATTTTTTTTTTGGTTTAAATTCCAATTTTCTGGCTGCCTCATTCATTGCCCCCCCTCCCCGTTTAGAAGCCCCAGAAACGCCTCAGTAGAAGAAAACCGCCCCCGGGTTTGATTGACAGCCGCCCCAGCCACTCCCGCAGCGGCCAGGCCTGAGGGGGGGGCTTCCCTACGGTCAGTCAGGGCCCTGAGGAGGCCTCGGGTTTGGGGTGGGGGTCCCCCTCAGACTTCCGCCCCGCCTTAAGTTTGGGGTCACGGCCCTCTGGGAAGCCGCGACCCCCCCAAGAGCCCCTCCCCCGGCGCCCCCCTCCTCACCTCAGGGTCGCCGATGCGCCTCCTCGCCGACATCCTGCCCAACTGTCAGCCTCGCCTACGGCCCGCCTCTCCGCCCGCTTCGCCTCCCTCTCCCCCCCCCCCGACTAGCCAATCCGCGCCGGGTTTACGACTTATCCCTCCGCTCCGATTGGCTGCGCCCCGCGCCAATTCGCGCTCTCTCTTCCCCCCCCCCCGTCCTTTGAGCGCTGTTGCCAAGCCGGAGGCCGCTCCACAACGCCGCGGATTTTAAAAGTCCCGGTTCGGCTTTCCCTTCTGCGCGTGCGCCTTGGAGGCCCACGGGCGTCGGTGGTTTCCCCGGGCGACGAGAGACGCCTCCGCGCGTCTTTTTCTTTCTTTCTTTCTTTCTTTCCGAGCGCTGCTAAGGCGGGATTGTGACGTAAGCAGGGGGGCTTTGGGGACGCTTCACCGCGGTGTCCTTCCGCTCAGGGGGGGGGTTTGCCCGGGAGGGGCGGGGCTTGCGGGAGAGAAGTAGTGCCTTTGTTTCAACGCGCGTTCTGACGCGCGTATTCCTCCTTTCTGCGCGCACCCGTGTTTCGTGGGGCGCAGCTCCTCTACGTGGGTGCATCCAACTAAACTAGCTTGAAGTTTTCCCCCTTGATGCCCTCCATCTGTATTGGCTGCTCGTCCTGGGATCTGGAATCCCAAACCATCTGAGGAGATACATGGTTGTGTGAATGCAGCCAAGGTTTCCCCCCCCCCACCACCACCACCAACTCACCGTCCCCATCCAGGGCGTGGGACTCATCTTCAACCCGAAATATGAACATTAAATTCCAAATCACTTCTGGTTTTTCATTCATAAATCACAAACCTTGCCTTTCAGACGACCCTCCCAATTGAAGAGTAATTGTGTACAGAAGTTCCTCAGCTCGCACAGGCTGTTTTTGTCTGAATGGATCCCACCATTTCACATGCAATTATAGGTTTTGAAGAAATTAAGCTCTAGTCACATTCACACAACAAATTTTGATTCGGTACCAAAAAAGGAAAAAAACAAACAGATTTTAACCTTAAGAAATGGTCCCTTCCAGCTCTGTTATTCTATTCTAAATCCGTGCCGGTTGCCAAGTGCTCAAATTTGGGTCACACGGCTGTGAGGATGCTGTGATGGTTGTAAGTACGAGGGGTGTGTGTCATAAGTCACTATTTTCAACGCCATTATAACTTTGGACGGTTGCTAAATGATTGGTTGTAACTGGAGGACGACCTGTACGCTGGATTTGCAAAGACCTGTAAACTGACCTACAAAGTTGATTTATGCAGTCTAGTAGCCTTCAAGCTGATGGGGGCAATAAACGCCATAGGCGCAAACGTCACCATCCATCACATCCTGAGGAATCTGGTCAGGATAAGTTGAAACAATGACCCAACAGGACACAAACTGAATTCTGTCTGTCTCTCTCTCTCTCTCTGTGTGTATAATTTATGTTGTTGTTGTTAGCTGCGAAGTCGTGTCTGACCCATTGCGATCCTATGGACAACGTTCCTCTAGGCCTTCCTGTCCTCCACCATCCTCTGGAGTCCATTTAAGCTCACGCCTCCTGCTTCAGTGACTCCATCCAGCCACCTCCTTCTCTGTCGTCCCCTTCTTCTCTTGCCCTCCATCTTTCCCAGCATGAGGCTCTTCTCCAGTGAGTCCTTCCTCCTCATTAGGTGGCCAAAGGATTTGAGTTTCCACTTCAGGATCTGGCCTTCTAAAGAGCAGTCAGGGTTGATCTCCTCTAGGACTGACCGGTTTGATCGCCTTGCAGTCCGAGGGACTCGCAGGAGTCTTCTCCAGCACCAGAGTTCAAAGGCCTCCATTCTTTGGCGCTCGGCCTTTCTTATGGTCCAACTTTCACTGCCATACATTGCAACTGGGAAGACCATGGCCTTGACTCTACGCACTTTTGTTGACAGGGTGATGTCTCTGCTTTTTAGTGTGCTGTCTAGATTTGCCATGGCTTTCCTCCCGAGGAGCAAGCGTCCTTTAATTTCTTGGCTGCAGTCCCCACCTGCGGTGATCTTGGAGCCCAGGAAAATAAAATCTGTCACTACCTCCATTTCTTCCCCATCTATTTGCCAGGAATTGAGAGGGCCGGATGCCATGATCTTGGTTTTCTTAATGTTAAGTTTCAACCCAAGTTTTGCACTCTCCTTCTTCACCCGCAACAAGAGGCTCTTTAGTTCCTCTTCACTTTCTGCCATTAGAGTGGTATCATCATAATTTATGTTAAGATCAATTTAATGAGGGGCAACTCTTAATATTAGAATTTATTGAGATGGGGGAAGGAAAGAAGGAGGGCGGGAGGGAGGGAAGAATGAAGGAAGGAGAGAGAAAGGAAGAGAGAAGAGAAAGAAATAAGAACAAGGAAGGAGAGAAAGGAGAGGGAGGGAGGGAAGGAGAAGAAAGGAGGAGGAAAGAATGAAATAAAGGGAGGGAGGGAAGAAAGGAAGGAAGGGAAGGGGGAGAAAGAAAGAAACGAAGAAGAGGAAAGAGGAAGAAAGAAGGAAAGGAGAAAGAAAGATGGAGGGGAGGAAAGAAAGAGAAAAAGAAAGGAGGGAGAAAGATAGAAAAAGAAGGAAGGGGGAAAGGAGAGAAAGAAAGGGAAGAAAGGAAAGGAAAGGAGAAAGATGGAAAGCGGGAGGAAAAAAGAAAGAAAGAAAGGAGGGGGGGAGAAAGATAGAAAAAAGGAGGGAAGGAAAGAGAGGAGGAAGAAGGACAAAGAGAAAAAAGAAAGAAAATGGAAGGAAGGAAGGAAGGAAGGAAGGAGGAAGAAAGAAGGAAGAAAGAAAGAAAGAAAGAAAGAAAGAAAGAAAGAAAGAAAGAAAGAAAGAAAAGAAAGAGAAAGGAAGAAATGAAAAAAGAAATGAAGGAAGGAAGGAAGAAAGAAAAGAAGGAAGGAAGGAAGGAAGAAAGAAATGAAGGAAGGAAGGAAGGAAGGAAGGAAGAAAAAGAAAGAAAGAAAGAAAGAAAGGAAGGAAGGAAGGAAGGAAGGAAGGAAGGAAGGAAGGAAGGAAGGAAGGAGACAGAAAGAGTGAGTGAAGAGAGAAAAGCAGCCCCTCCCTCCCGCGGTGATTTCAACCCGCTCTGCAGCCGCGCGTTCACACGTTTCTTCTGCCCGGCTTGCGAAACTCTCCGCCCCTCCCCGTTGCAAACCTCGCATCGCGGAGGCCTCCCCCAAGGGCGGGGCCCAAGAGAGCCCGGGACGCGCATGCGCCTTTGCCCACGCGCCTGCCTGCCTGCCTGCCTTCTTCCGGACTGTAGCCCAGGTGAGCGAGAGCGCATGTGCGCTCTCCCCAGGACAGGGGTGGGGTGGGGGGGGAGGAGGAAGAGACGCCCCCTCGTGCTTTTCTCTGCAAGGAGGGGAAATCTGGGCTGCGGTGGAGGGGGGGGGGAAAGGGGGCTTGGGTTTCTTTTTTTAGGTCGCAGGAAGGAGAAGACTGATTTGGGGGGGGGGGTTGTGTGGATACTTGCAAACAACCCCACCCCCCCAAATGCAATTGCTGGACAAGAGAAGGGGGGGGAGAAAGTGCCCTCTTTGGGGTTGCCCCCAGGGGCTTGAATTAATGGGGGAAAGGGCTCTGTAAGATTGGGGTTTCACTAATAAAGGGGAATATTTGCAGTTCTGCAGTGAACTGTGGGCTCCTTGCAGACGTTTCGTGACCCAACTAGGCAACCTCATCAGTGCTAGAAGGGAGGGGGGGGTTGTGGAGAGCAGGAGGAGGAAGAGAAAGGAGAAGGAATAAAGGGAGGGAGGGAGGGAGGAGGAAGAAGGGGGAGGGCTGTGGGATCCATGGTGCTGTCTGAGCTTGGTGGTTTCCTTGCAGACGTTTCGTGACCCAACTAGGTAACCTCATCAGTGCTAGAAGGGAGGGGGGGTTGTGGAGAGCAGGAGGAGGAAGAGGGAGGGAGGAAGGAAGGAAGGAAGGAAAGGAAGAAAGGAGGAGGACTGTGGGGGTCCTTGGTGCTCTCTGAGCTGGGTGGTTTCCTTGCAGACGTTTCCTGACCCAACTAGGGAACATCATCAGTGCAAGGAAGGAAGGAAGGAAGGAAGGAAGGAAGGAAGGAAGGAAGGAAGGAAGGAAGGAAGGAAGGAGAAGAAGAAGAAGAACTGTGGGGGTCCCTGGTGCTCTCTGAGCTGGGTGGTTTCCTTGCAGACGTTTCATGACCCAACTAGGGAACATCATCAGGGCTAGAAGGGAAGGGGGTTTGGGAGGAGGAGGAGGGAGGACTGTGGGGTGCTTGGTGCTCTCTGAGTTTGGTGGTTTCCTTCCAGACGTTTCCTGACCCAACTAGGGAACATTATCAGGGCTAGAAGGGAGAGGACTTTGCAAAGAGGAGGAGGAGGACTGTGGGGGTCCTTGGTGCTCTCTGAGCTGGGTGGTTTCCTTGCAGACGTTTCATGACCCAACTAGGGAACATCATCAGTGCTAGAAGGGAGGGGGGGGTTGTGGAGAGGAGGAGGAGGAAGGAAGGAAGGAAAAGAAGAAAGGAGGAGGACTGTGGGGGTCCTTGGTGCTCTCTGAGCTGGGTGGTTTCCTTGCAGACGTTTCATGACCCAACTAGGGAATATCATCAGGGCTAGAAGGGAGGGGGGTTTGTGGAGAGGAGGAGGAGGAGGAGGAGGAAGACTGTGGGGTCCCTGGTGCTCTCTGAGCTGGGTGGTTTCCTTGCAGACGTTTCACGACCCAACTAGGCAACATCATCAGTGCTAGAAGGGAGGGGGGTTTGTGGAGAGGAGGGGGAGGACTGTGGGGTCCTTCGGGGCTCTCTGAGCTGGGTGGTTTCCTTCCAGACGTTTCCTGACCCAACTAGGGAACATCATCAGTGCTAGAAGGAAGTGGAGTTACATCAATGCAGAGCAAACCCTGCCCTCTTTTAGCATTGATGACGTTCCCTAGTTGGGTCACGAAACGTCTGCAAGGAAACCACCCAGCTCAGAAGGCACCAAGGTCCCCACAGTCCTCCTCTTCCTCTTCCTCCTCCCTTCCGTCACTGAGGACGTTCCCTAGTTGGGTCACGAAATGTCTGCAGGGAAACCATCAAGCTCCGAGAGCACCAAGGACCCCTCATTGGGGTTCACTCCTAGTCACTGGGAAAACGGGTTTGCTGGAATGTCGGTTTGCACACGTGAAATGTCCAGGAAAAGATTTATTATTTCTTAGGGGAGTGCTTAATTAAAAAAAAAAAAAGAAAGGAAGAAGAAGGGAGGAGGGGTGGATGATGTTCCAGAACTCAAAAAAACAGCCTATTGGTGCCTTTCATGGAGTTTGGTGGATTCCAATCCTGTCTGGGGATGATGGGAGCTGTAGTCCCTGCAGGCCTGAAAGGATTAGCACTGGGCAAAATGGAGATGGGGGAGTCCCAATCTCCAAAGCTTGTTTCCTTGCAAAAGTTTCAGTATGGAAGGAGTCAAAATTTGTCCCCACCCCCAAAAAAAGAGCATTTTTGGCTGTTGGTTTTGAGGATGGAAACCCCCATGCTTGTATCCTGGCGTGCGCCAGGTGCAAAAGACCAAGTTCGCAGGTAAAGATCCAATTAAGATGGTTTATTGCCGAAAGTCTGCACAGGAAGCTTTGCAACTAACTGTTGGCACCTGCTAAGAGTTTAGGTAAGGGTTAGTGGAATTCAAGGGACCAGGATGCCTACAGGTGAGGTAAGGCCAGCTGGGGGATGCTAGCAGTCGGCAGGTAAGCCCTCTTCCTCCCTGAAGGGAGGGGGGGCTTTTGGGGAACACCCCGGGATGGGGAAACGGGAGTTCAATTTTCCTTCTAATCCACAGCTCCCTCCATGCCTCCTCCCTTCCAGCCAGTGGCAGGTAGTTCCACAAGTCAGCCAAGGAGGAGGAGGTGATTTTCGACGCTCCCGGCCAGCTTCCTGCAAGCAGAGTCAATGGGGAAGCTGGCGGGAAGTCAGAAGTCCCTCTCCCTCCCACTGCTGGCATTTCCAATTGGCCGGCAGTGGCAGGTGCAAGAGACCAGGTCCACAAGCGAAGGTCCAATTAAATTGATTTATTGCTACAGGGCCCATGCACAGGAATATCCTCAAGTAACAGTCACCACCTGCTTGGAGGTCGATACGGATCAGCGGAATTCAAGGGGAGTTGGGACTGGGTTGGCTTGTAAGCACGTAGGAGAGGGGGGTCTTCGAACCTGGCCCTTTCATGACCCTTTCAGCCAGGCACACTGGCTGAGGAATTCTGGGAGCTGAAGTCCACAAGTCGTAAAAGGGCCAGGTTTGAAGTTGTGGACTTCAGCTCCCAGAATTCCACAGCCAGCGTGCCTGGCTGAGGAATTCTGGGAGTTGAAGTCCACAAGTCATAAAAGGGCCAAGTTCGAAGACCCCTGGAATAGATAGATGGATAGAGTAAGTAGATGGATGGAATAGATGGATGATAGAAATAAAATGAAGAGAGAGATGTATAGATAGAATAGATAGATAGATGGAGAGTATAGCTAGATTATTAGGGACGCGGTGGCTCAGTGGGTTAGGACGCTGAGCTTGTCGATCCGAAGGTGGGCAGTTTGGCGGGTCGAATCCCGAGTGCCGCGTAGCAGAGTGAGCGCCTGTTCCTCGTCCCAGCTCCTGCCAACCTAGCAGTTCGAAAGCACATAAAAATGCAACTAGAAAAATAGGGACCACTCCGGTGGGAAGGGAACAGCGTTCCGTGCGCCTTTGGCGTCTAGTCATGCCGGCCACATGACCACGGAGACATCCTCGGACAAGCGCTGGCTCTTCGGCTTTGAAACGGAGATGAGCACCGGCCCCTAGAGTCGGAAACGACTAGCACGCATGTGCGGGAGAACCTTTACCTTTACCTTTTATAGCTAGATAGATGATAGATATATGTAGATAAAATTGATGATAAAAGAGATGATTGTATATGCATATAAAATTGATATATGTAGATAAAATTGATGATAAAATATATCAATTATATATATAAAAAATTGATGACATGCTGGCTGAGGAATTCTGGGAGTTGAAGTCCACAAGTGATAAATGGGCCACGTTTGAAGACCCCGGATGTAGGGATTCTAGGCTGATTCCTCTTTTGACTCCGCCCCCACTTTTTGCCCTCCTTGATCCTACACAGGGTGGTTGCTTTCTTTCATTTTCAATTTTTCTGTCCTCCCTTTCTCCCCTGCCAGAATGAAGGAGTGGTGGATCCAAGTCAGCCTGCTGATGCTGCCCCTGCTTGCTGTTTACCTGCACATCCCGCCTCCAAAGCTGTCTCCCGCTCTGCGTTCCTGGCGCTCCTCCGGGAGCTTCTTCACCTACAAGTCCCAGGACATCTTTTTCAGAGGTTGCGTAGTAGATACCTTTCCTTCGATAGCCGAGCCTTTTGCCATTTGCTCTACAGGTGGTCCTCGACTTAACGACCACAGTTGCTAAGCCAGACGGCGGTTAAGTGAGTTTTGCTCCATTTGACGACCTTACTTCCCGCGGTCCTTAAGCGAATTGCTGCGGTTGTTCAGTTAGTCACAAGGTTGTTAAGTGAATCTGGCTTCCCCGTTGACTTTGCTCGTTAGAAGGACGCAAAAGGGGGTCACATGATTTCCCCCCCCCCTCGGGACATTGCCGTTTGCCAAGTGCCTGAATTTTGATCACGGTGACTGTTGGGGTTGCTGCAACGGTCGTCAGGGTGGAAAAACGGTCACAAATCACTTTTCTTCAGTGCCGTTGTAACTTTGAGCAGTCACTAAGCGAAGGATTGTAAGTCGAGGGCCACTTGTAATTGAGTGGAGATGCCAGTTTCATCCAGAAGAGAGTTTCAAAAGACGTCCGAATCTAACTCGCTGGCATCTGCTTAAAGCGGCCGTCTACATTTCCAGCAAGGTTTCTGCAGTTGCACAGCCCTAAAACTGAGGCGGCTGCTTTAATCGGTTTTCTGAGCCGAGTTAAATTGAAAGTAGCATTACTGTATTCATAAAACACGAACCTCAGTCAACTGAACACTCAAATTGACTGGCACTAATGGTTGACATGGGTTGCTGCCAGCATCCTAGGGATCAACCAGGTATCTCCTTAAAATGTAAGATGTTCCGAGTAGCGCAGTTTTTTTGTAGCTTTGCTGGAGTTATTACAGGAAGCTGCGATTTCTTGATGTATTTTGTAAAGTTTTTGGACATAGTTCCCAGTGCCCCGATGACAATGGGTGTCACTGTTACACGTTTCATCCATAGTTGCGCAGTTTCGATGGCCAGGTTGCGGTATTTCGTAATTTTTCCCAGTTCTTTTTCTTCGACTGGTACAGCGATATCAATCAGCTGTACGCTTCAGTTCTCTAGGACTGCGATATCTGGCGTGTTGCGTTCCAAATGGCGATCTGTCTGTATTCGGAAGTCCCATGAGATCTTCACCCTCTCATTCTCGACAACTTTTTCATCATCATCATCATCATCATCATCATCATCATCATCATTATTATTATTATTATTTTGGTCGTTTAGAAAGAGGTGGTTCTTGAAATGTTACGATATGGAGTGACTTAAGGGCTTGAGGCAGAAGCAAAGTAGCATCTTATAAAGGTGGTAAATGTTAGCTAGTTGAGGCTAGTTTGTGGCTTAATGTCTGGCTAGTTATCCAGCGATAGCCTTGGGAGGGAACTCGCCCAGAATTCAAATGGTTCTTTTAAACACAAGGGGCCTGGCTTCCTTTTTTGCAAATTTAAGAGCATCATGCCGGGAGCGGGACGTCGACCGACAGTGTCCCCCAATGTTGGAAAGCTGGACCCGTTCTGACATGCACACGAGGCCTCATGCAGGCATATTCAACCTTCCGGAGGCTGCTCTCCTTTTTGCTCATCTGCTAAGAATAATAATAAAATTTTGGCAAAGCCGAACCTCTGAGCGGTTGTTCCCTCTCTGCCCTTAAGATTCCCCCGGCGCCGTCGGGAGTTCAGACATTGTGGTCCTCTTGCACGGCTTTCCGACCTCGAGTTACGACTGGTACAAGGTGAGGAGGTAACGGACATGGTGACGGTGGGGAGGCTGGCTTGCAATCGTAGGAACTCACGGCAACCATCCTCTTTTCGTGCCTCACCTGCAGATTTGGGAAGCGCTCACACAGCGATTCCATCGTGTGATTGCGCTGGATTTTGTGGGGTTTGGCTTCAGCGATAAACCTGTGAGTACGTTTTGAAGGAGGTGGGTGGTTTCTTCCGTAACTTCCTTTTTCCAAACAATGTCATTAGCATTAACGGAGGGGTAGAATCAAGGACACGGGAAGTGTTAATAGCCCTTTACAACGCTTTACGCACAAAGTGTGGTGTCTCGGTGAGGTCACTGCTTCCAACTTGACCCGGCCCGTGTCTGCTTCACCTGCAGTAGATCTGCAGTTGGCTCGGTCGTAACCTGAAAAGTCGGGCTCAGGTAGACATTTGGCACTGAAGGGCTTGATTCGAATTCGGTGCTCACCTCTCTCTTTCTCACACTGCAAACAGCGGCCTCATGCGTACTCCATCTTCGAACAAGCCAGCATCGTGGAAGGCCTGTTGCGCCACCTGGGACTTCTGAACCAACGGATCAACCTCCTTTCTCACGACTATGGAGACACCGTGGCGCAAGAACTGCTGTACAGGTGGGCGGAAACTCCCCGTTTGGATTTAGGCATTTCTCAGCAAACGACCGGAAGTCCTCGCTGTACACGGCCACAACTGGGAGCAGAGTCGTGCCCGACTTGATGGCTGTTTTTCCGCCCTGGTTGTTAAGCAAATTGCTCTACGGGTAGTCCTCGAGTTATGAACGTTCCCTTAGCAAACGTTTGAAGTTATGACATCCTCGCCAAAAGTACTTACGAGCGGGCCCCAAAGTTACATAGGTTGCAGCATCGCAGCGCCAACGACCACAGAGAGGCTGAAACACGCTACTTTGGCGCTACGCCCTGAGAGCCCCAAAGGGCCCAGGCTTTGTGCCACAACCTTGAGTCCCGGAGCTTTTGTCCAGTCGGGCGGACAAGCGCCCGGACCACCTCTCCCCTACCCTGCCAAGTCCCCGCTTCTCTCACAAGCGGATGCGGCCCTGCCTCGCCGCTTGCTGGAGTCCCGAACCCACGCGGATGTCACAAATTGCGCCGCCGCGGAGCTGGAGAGCTTGGTATACCGCCACACAGCTTCTCTGCCTTGCCAAAAGCCCTCCTCCAAATTGCAAAAGCGGTTTCTAAAAAAAAAAACCTCTTGAACTGAGTTACGTTTCGCTGTACTTTACTCCGCTTTCCCCTGTTTTCAGGTACGAACACAATAAAACGGGATGCATCCTGATCAACAGCCTGTGTCTGTCGAATGGAGGTAAGTCATTGGCGGGAGAAGTCCTGTTGAAAAGTTAACTCGGGACGTAAGAAGGGAATCCGTGGGGAAAATCAACGGTTTGCCTCGTTGAGTTGTGGGTGCTGCAGTGCTGGAGGTTTTGAAGATAAGGAAGGAGAGATGCAACCTGGAACTAAGGAGAAATTTCCTGACAGTGAGAGCAATTAACTAATGGAACGACTGGCCTCCAGAAGTTGTGGGTGCTCCATCTCTGGAGGTTTTTAAGAGGAGATTGAAGAGTCAAGTTTCCTGAAATGTTACAGGGCCTCCAGCTTGAGCAGGGGGGTTGGACTAGAAGACCTCTAAGGTCCCTTCCATCCCTAGGATTTTGTGACGTTTCTGTTACGTATTAGCATTGTACAACCCTATTAATCAGTGGGGCAGAAGTTGCCTCCAGAAGTTGTGGGTGCTCCATCACTGGAGGCTTTCAAGAAGAGATTGGACAGCCCTTTGTCTGAAATGGGGAGAGGGTCTGCTGCTTGAACCAGGGGGTTAGACTAGAAGACCTCCAAGGTCCCTTTCCATCTCCATTCTGAATCCTCTCTTCTGAATCAAAAGCCATTTGTCCAGGATGGTATAAGTTCTCCTGCTTTGGGGGTTGGACTAGAAGACCTCTGAGGTCCCTTCCAGCTTTAGGATTCAATGCAATTTAAAACCTAGGAGATGCCCTTTGATCACTCACCTGTTTTGGCCAAGTCTCCTGGCACACTTGATCTCAGCGTTAACCCCCTGGGTAAAAAATTGCGTTCGTGACACATGGAAAACCGTAGGAACAAATATCTGTCTTCCACCCCTGTCTTAAATTTTTTTTTCAGGCATCTTTCCAGAAGTCCATTATCCCAGGTTCATCCAGAAGGTAATTTGTTCTTGCAGGAAAAAAAAATGGCACGTTTAGTTGAAGAATCTTCTGAAAAACTGGGCTGGGAGATCATTTTTCGCTCTTTTTTTTGGGGGGGGGGGGAAATCATCCCGTAAGCCAAGAAATAAATATTCCATCTGTGTTATGTCTGCTTAAGCTCTGGCAGCAAAGTCCGTTCCTTGCAACAGCAGGGTTTTATTTTATTATTATTATTATTTTTTAAAAAAAGCAGATTAAGTAGAAACACCTAGAAAGAGAGAGACTGCGTAGGAAGAAAGAAATTAAAGTTGCAATAGGAGTTGGCAAGCTAATTTTTCACTTCCTGAATATGCTCCCCGATCTTTTCTTTCACACCAAGGCTGCTTCTTAAAAGATTAATCGGTTAAATTTATTTAACCCAGGTGGTCCTGGACTTCGCTACCACAAAAGGAGCCCAGACAAGCCGAAGGGAAGCCAAATTTACTCAAGGATTGCATTGGTTCGCTTAACGGCCGTCGTCAAATAGGGCAAAACTCACTTTGCAAAGTGTCTTGCTTAGCAGCAGAAATTTGGCCCTCAGTTGTGGTCGTTAAGCCAAGAACTACCTGCATACTCTTTCCTTCTGAACTGAACCGGTTGTTGTGACTCAGGGTCAGCCTGTGGGCCCGGCAGCCGGCTCGGATGTATCGGATGACTCAGATGAGGGGGAGGAGGAGGGTGTGGAAGACGAACCGGCTGATGATGGCTTGCAGGCTTGGCAGAGCTCTCAGCCGGGGCCCTCTTCTCAGCTGCGTGAGCCCGATAGTGCGGAGGATGATGACCCACAGCTGGCCCTGTTCAAGGACGCCCGACGCAGGAGGCAGTCGAGCAGGACTAAGCAGAAAAAGGCTGCGGGTCTCCTCGGGAGGAGGCACAGGGAGACCACGCCCTGAACTCTAAATAAAAGGAGTGTTTGGGGAGGGGCTGGTTGCTGAAAGCAACCCTTCCGCTTGAGGATTCAAGTTCCTGTGTTTCTTGTTCTGTTGTTTTGCTTGTGAATTAAACTTGGCAGACGCTTTGCAGCCTCAGACGCTCTCCAGTCTCTACTGCTTGAACAGGGGTTTGCCTTATTACAAGGCCGGTAGTTGGCTGGTTCAGAACACCGGTCTCACCAGGAAAGCCTCTGCTTCGTGATCGTTCTCTTTG
Organism: Vipera berus; assembly: GCF_964194415.1. NCBI lineage: Eukaryota > Metazoa > Chordata > Lepidosauria > Squamata > Viperidae > Vipera > Vipera berus. Next base: position 89,923,305 of record NC_138208.1, on the reverse strand, counting down.
GAGATCCTGGACCTCTTGCGGAAATCACGCCGCATCCTGGAGCCAGATGAAAGGATCTTCATTTGCACTGCAATAGGGGTTTTAAATTTGGAAAGCAATTTTTTTTCAGCTAGCCCAGGGGTAGGCAAACATGGCTCTTTTATGACTCGTGGAATTCAACTCCCAGAATTCCTGAGTCTGCCAGGCTGAGGAGAAATGGAGAGGTTTCCAAGCTGAGCCATGCTGGCTCAGGACTTCTGGGGGTTGAAGTCCACAAGTCATGGCCATAGTTCCCTCATGCTGGCTCAGGAATTCTGGGAGTTGAAGTCCACGAGTCATGAGGAGGCCATAGTTCCCTCATGCTGGCTCAGGAATTCTGGGAGTTGAAGTCCTCAAGTCATGAAGGGGCCCTAGTTCCCCCATGCTGGCTGAGGAATTCTGGGAGTTGAAGTCCACGAGTCATGAAGGGGCCATAGTTCCCCCATGCTGGCTGAGGAATTCTGGGAGTTGAAGTCCACGAGTCATGAGGGGGCCATAGTTCCCCCATGCTGGCTGAGGAATTCTGGGAGTTGAAGTCCACGAGTCATGAAGGGGCCATAGTTCCCCCATGCTGGCTCAAGAATTCTGGGAGTTGAAGTCCACAAGGTTGCCTAACCCTGCTGTGCTTTGCTTCAATTTTGCTAGTGCAAAACTTTCTTTCCTCCTCCTCCTCCTCCTCCTCCTCCTCTTCCCCCCCCTGCAAACTATTTCAAGTATCCTACTGGAACAGGGTTTTCCTTTTTTCTTCCTCCTCTTCAGATTCTCAAAGATGGCGCTCTGCTATCGCCCATTCTCACTCGACTAATGAACTATTTTTTCTTCGCCAAAAGGTGAGTTTTGCATTTTAAACCCTTTAGGTTTGGGCCCTTTCACAACAGCGTTTCTCAAATTGGAAAAACTTGGAAGACGTGGACTTCAAATCCCTGAATTCCCAAGCCTGCTGGGGAATTCTGGGAATTGAGGTCCACCCATCTTAAAGCCAACCGGCTGGAGAATTCTGGGAGTTGAAGTCCATTTGTTTTAAAGCAAGCCAGCTGGGGAATTCTGGGAGGTGAAGTCCATTTATCTTAAAGCATACTGGCTAGAGAATTCTGGGAGGTGAGGTCCAGCCATCTTAAAGCCAGCCAGCTGGGGAATTCTGGGAATTGAAGTCCACAAATGTTAAAGCATGCTGGCTGGGGAATTCTGGGAGTTGGGTCCACGTCTTCCAAGTGTTTTAGGTTTGAGAAACATTGTAGAATCGGGGTCCTCAAATAATCTTCCCTAGAGTCCTAAAATTTGAGTGGGAGAACCGCTCATCAAGAGGATTGACTGGTGTGTGTGTGTTTGTGTGAATCCTTCGGTGCTGATCCATCTTGCCTTGAATCCCTCCAGCCTTGCTGAAGTCTTTGGCCCGTACACCCAGCCTTCAGAGGCCGAATTGTGGGACATGTGGACAGCCCTGCGAACAAATGATGGCAATCTTGTGGTAGACAGGTAGGACCTTAAATCCCCAAATGCAGTACAGGCAGTCCTCCACTTACGACCATAATTGAGCCTGCCAATTATGTCTCCTTTGTATTATTTCTAGTCTCATCACGAGCTAAAGCAATAGTCCAGGGGGTCTTCAAACTTGGCCCTTTGATGACTTGTGGACTTCAACTCCCAGAATTCCTCAGCCAGGCACGCGTGCCTGGCTGAGGAATTCTGGGAGTTGAAGTCCACAAGTCATCAAAGGGCCAAGTTTGAGGAACCCCTGCAATAGTCTCTTGTATTGATTTCAACATAGAGAGAATTTCTTTCTGATCCTCATCCATATCTTCTTGGTGGTATATCAAACTGAAGACTCTGAGGACAAGTGTTAGAGATGTTTTTTTTTACCATTTAAAGCTGAGTACGGGACATCCATTTCCTTTTTTTTTTTGTAGGTGGTCTTTATAATAAAAATTGTTCATCAATCAAAGATTGGTGATCCAAACCATCCTATCATCTCAAGCGATGAAGTGTGTTTCTCCTGCAGGGAAATGGTTCCACAACACAGCTCTGAAAGTCAGTTAATATTTATATTCGTAGTTCAGGCCGGCCGGTTTCAAAATAGTTCTTTGTCCCTGACACACCGATAAGCAGACCAAAAGGTTCCCCCCCACCCTTTTCCCAGCTGCACTCTTCAAAAGTAAAAGTTTCCAAGGACAGACAGCAAGAGTCTTATCTCAATCTTGGCTTCAAATCAAGTTTCCTTTAGGCCAGCGGTCGGCAACCTTAAACACTCAAAGAGCCACTTGGACCCATTTCCCAGAGGGGGAAAAAACACACTGGGAGCTGCAAAACCCGCGTGCGCATATGCACGCAAGGGGGAGAGCTTGATTGAAGACTTTAATTAAAAAGAAATAGAGGCTGCTGTGCATGTGTTTTCTCTCTCTCTTTCTCTCCCTCTCTCTCTCTCCCCCCCCCCCTCTCTATCTCTCCCTCTCTCCAATCTTCTGTTCACCTGGCAAGGTGGCTTCATGCTGTTCTCGGACAAGCTGACACAGAGAGAGAGAGAGAGAGAGAGAGAAGGGAAGGGAAGCGCAAGTGCCTCTCTGTCTCTCTGCAAATGGCGCAGAATGACTGGGAGCCGCAGGAGAAGGCTCCAGAGCCGCGGGTTGCCAACCCGTGCTTTATGCGTAACAAATTGTACTGCTGTAATTTGCCACTAGATGTCACTAGTGCCATTTTCCAGCTTTTGAAATCCAAACTTATATTACAAGCTTTTTAAAAAAAAGTCTCAAAAACACATTTAGTCCCCAAATTTCAAAGCCATCAAGGTAAAGGTAAAGCTTCCCCCGCACATGCGTGCTAGTCGTTTCCGACTCTAGGGGCCGGTGCTCATCTCCGCTTCAAAGCCGAAGAGCCAGCGCTTGTCCGAGGACGTCTTTGTGGTCATGTAGCCGGCATGACTAGACGCCAAAGGTGTACGGAACGCTGTTACCTTCCCACCGGAGTGGTCCCTATTTTTCTACTTGCATTTTTACGTGCTTTCGAACTGCTAGGTTGGCAGAAGCTGGGACGAGTAACAGGCGCTCACTCTGTTACACAGCACTCGGGATTCGACCCGCCTAACTGCCGACCTTCTGATCGACAACCCACTAAGCCAGCATTTTTCAACCTTTACAGATGGAAGATGTCTGGACTTCAACTCCCAGAATTCCCCAGCCAGCAAAGCTGACTGAGGAATTATGGGAGTTGAAGTCCAGACATCTTCCAGCTGCCAAGGTTGGGAAACACTGCACTAAGCCACCACGTCCCTTACTTCAAAGCCATATATGTGTATTAATTCCAAATTAACCTTGTGATTTTCTGTTTCCCCCAAGTAATTAGTTCGCCGCTTTTCTTTTCCTGAGGGAATGGGGCGGAAATTCCCCTTCCCTCTCTCATCGGGGAGGGTGCTTTGAACAGTTTTTTCCAGGAAGAAGTCTTAGAGTCATAAAGAGAGGATAGAGTCTCACCCAGTTTCATTCACATTGCTGAAAGGTTGTTAGTGCTTATTGTCTTCCGTTGTCAGCAGCTTCTGACTGGCTACACAAATGTAGCCAGTCTTTCCCCCGCCGGTTTGGAAGGCTTCCTCGGATCAAACGGAAGGGCCGCCGCCCTCCTGCAGTCCCCTCCTCGCTTGTTGCCTCTACGGGGCGACTTTCAACCCTTTCCAGGGAACCCAGTGGGGTGAAATCGAATGCGAAAGAGGGAGCCCCATCTTCCTGCACCCGTGTCACCGCAACGTCAAAACTGGAAAACGAGCCTGCCAATTAGGGTCACGAGACGTGGCCGCTGCAGTGGGTCATCCCGTGACTGGATCCATTTTTCTTTTTTTTTTTTGTGGGGGTCATTAAGCAAACATCAGTATCATTAAGCAATTTTTTTTGGCGAGGGGGGAACTAGAAGTTACTGGTTTGTGGGGAAAAAATGTTGTAAATTGCAGGGCTGGCTGGGAAATTCTGGGAGTTGAAGTCCAGAAGTCTTAAAAGTTGCCAAGGTTGAAACCCTCGAGCACGGGGTTGGGCTAGAAGACCTCTGAGGTCCCTTTCAGCTCCGTTATCCTGTAATTGATCACCCCTTAAATTTTTGCTTTGCAGCCTTTTACAGTATATCCACCAGCGGAAGCAACACAGGGACCGCTGGGTTGGGGCACTGCGATCCACCTCGGTTCCCTGTGAGTAGCACCAAACTTCGATGGGCGTCATAAGAATGGGACATTTTTTTAGGACACTTGTTCTCATTTGGGTCCTCGTGTCAAACGTTGTGGCGCTCTTCCTCTCTTCCAGTGCATCTGATTTATGGACCACTGGATCCGGTCAATCCTCACCCGGAATTTCTTCGGCTTTATAAGTAAGCTGGTTGGGGGTGGGGCAGAAGGTCTCCCCGTCACATTTCAAGGACCCACCCACCCACAAAAAAATGTGGCTTCATCCTGTTTCTTGGTCCAAAGCGAAACGACGTCTTTGCACACTGGTGTAAAGCAGGGGTGTCAAAACTGCCAGCCCGCGGGCCGAATGCATCGTAGTGAAAACGCGCCGGCCCCATCGGCGGCAACGGGGGGGAAAAAGTTACGATGTGTTGTGACACGTTACGTGACGTTGCGAGTTTGACACCCCTGGTTTGGAGTTTCCTGCTTTCAAAGGTGCTTTTTTTCAGGAGGCCACTGGACTTTCCCCCCACCCCCCTTGGAAGAGGTTTTGCTTCTCATCCGAGAAGCTTCCTCAACTCTGACTGGATGGTGGGGAAGGGAAGGATTTATACTCCTTGCAGACGGCTGGTCATTTGCATTCATTTAGAGGGTCGTTGAGGCCACTTGGAGGCTTGTCTGTGTCCTCAGGGTCACCTGAGCGATGCAAGTGGGTGTGTGGAGCCTTATTGGCTGCAAGATGTTTTCTGCCGAGTCCCTTCCAGCTGTTCTGTTCTGTTCTGTTCCATTCCATATTTTCTATTCCTATTCCTATTCTATTGTATTTCTAATTCTATTCTATGTCTAATTCTATTCTAATTCTTATTCCATTCCATAGGAATAATAAGGTTGGAAGGGACCTCGGAGATCATCTAGTCAACCCCCTGCTCAGGCAGGAAATTTACCATTTCAGACAACTCTCTTGTCTGTTCAGTTCTATTCTGTGCTGTTGTTCTGTTCCGTTCCATATTTTCTATTCCTATTCCTATTCTATTTCTATTTCTATTCTAATTCTTATTCCATTCCATAGTAATAATAAGGTTGGAAGGGACCTCGGAGATCATCTAGTCAACCCCCCTGCTCAGGCAGGAAATTTACCATTTCAGACAACTCTGTTGTCTGTTCAATTCTATTCTGTTCTGTTGTTTTGTTCCGTATTTTCTATTCTATTCTGTTCTATTCTTTATTCTAGTCCAGGGGTAGGCAACCTTGGCTCTTTTATGACTCATGGACTTCAACTCCCAGAATTCCTGAGTCAGCATACTGACTCAGGAATTCTGGGAGTTGAAGTCCATGAGTCATAAAAGAGCCGAGGTTGCCTACCCCTGTTCTAGTCTATATTCTTTATTCTCTTCTATTCTTTATTCTCTTCTCTTCCACTCCACTCCACTCCTATCCTTATTCTCTGCTGTTTTTTGACAGGCAGGTGCTCCCCATGTCGACCGTGACAGTGCTGGATGATCACATCAGCCACTACCCTCAGCTGGAGGACCCTCAGGGTTTCCTGAATGCCTACTTAAACTTCATCAACTCCTTCTGAGCCACAAAGAAGACGGACAGAAACCATCTCTCTTTTCTTCTTAGGACAATTTTGTACTCTGGAGCAATAGGAGAGCCGTGGGAACAGCTGATGAAAACTCCGGACAGCAGTCAAACCAACCTTTGGAAGCAATCTCTAGCCTTGGGGAGTAAACCTAACCGAATCCAGCCGATGGATTGGTGGAGATAGGGAGGGAGGGGGCCCGAAGCCGTTTGCAGGGAGCCTGTCTCCCCCCCCCCCAAAATAATAATAATAATAATAATAATCCTGACTCTGGAAGATGCAGGGAGAGATAGACCAAGCAAGCAGAAATGAATAGTCCAGCAGGATCAGGACTGATACAGTACTTAAAATAGTTGGTTTAGGGACCGTTCCAAGTTACAATGCCACTGGAAAAAAGTGACTTACAACCGTTTCTCACATTAAGGCAGTGCAGGTAGTCCTCGACTTAACGACCACAGCTGAGCCCAAAATTTCTGTCGCTAAGCGAGACGTTTGTGAGTTCTGCCCGGTTTTACGGCCTTTCCCACCGCGGTTGTTAAGTGAATCACTGTAGGCCTTTAATTAGTAACACGGTTGTTCAGAGAGCCTTGGTGGAGCAGTGGGCTAATGCCTCCGTAAGTAACACCAGCTGCCTGCAATTAGTGCAGGTTCGAGTCCCGCCAGGCTCCAGGTTGACTCAGCCTTCCATCCTTCCCAGGTAGGTAAAATGAGGACCCAGATTGTTGGGGGCAATTAAGCTGACTTTGTAATAATGCCGCTTGGGGGGGACCCCGAAAGCCCTAATAAGCAGGCATATACATAGAATGAAGGCTACTGCTAAGCACATTGTGCTTTAGATTGTAAGCTGCCCTGAGTCTTCGGAGAAGGGCGGGATATAAATGGGATTTTTTTTAAAAAAAGGAACCTTGGAGGTCTTCTAGTCCAACCCAGAGCCTTGGTGGAGCAGTGGGCTAATGTCTCCTTAAGTAACACCAGCTGCCTGCAATTAGTGCAGGTTCGAGTCCCACCAGGCTCAAGGTTGACTCAGCCTTCCATCCTTCCCAGGTAGGTAAAATGAGGACCCAGATTGTTGGGGGCAATAAGCTGACTTTGTAATAATGCCGCTTGGGGTGTGTGTGAAAGCTCTAATAAGCAGGCATATACATAGAATGAAGGCTACTGCTAAGCTTGTAAGCCGCCCTGAGTCTTCGGAGAAGGGCGGGATATAAATGGGATTTTTTTTTTTAAAAAAAATGGCTTCGTTGACTTTGCTTGTCGGAAGGTCGCAAAAGGGGATCGACGTGACCCCGGGACACTGCGACCGTCATAAGTACAGGTCAGTTGCCGAGCATCTGAAGCTTCATCATGCGGACGTGGGGATGCTGGGATGGGCGTAAGGGTGGAAAAACGGTCATAACGTCATTTTCCTGTGCCGTTGTTAACTGAACGGTCGCTAAATGAGCTGTACGGCACCTTCGATGAGCTTTGTCGTCTCATCTCTTTTTCAGTCCATTTAAATTGTAAATTTTGGAGCCCAGCTGTGCGCTACATAAAGACTTTTTGTTACTCCCACGGATCCTGGCGTTGGCTTCCCATTGATAACCTTGGATTGTTAAGAGTAAGAATGAATTATTTTCCATGCTGCCTTTTTAAATACCCCAGTATGAGTTAGTCCTCGGTTTTACGACTGCAATCGAGCCGAATATTCCCCGCTGCTCAATAAGACATTTCTTAAGTGAGTTTTTGCCCCATTTTACGACCTTCCCTGCCAGGGTCCTTAAGTGAATCACTGCGGTCACTAAATGAATTGTTGTAAGTCAAGGATTACTTGCTTTTGTTCTAAGCTAAAACACCCTAAGGCAGGGGTAGGCAACCTGGATTCTGGGAACTGAAGTCCAGACCCCTCAAACTTACTAAATGATGGAACAAAAGCCACGTTCCCCACCATGAGGAGAGACCTTAGGGCAGGGGTCGGCAACCAAGGCTCTTTTATGACTCGTGGACTTCAACTCCCAGAATTCCTGAGCCAGCCATGCTGAGGGGAAAGGGAGAGGTTTCCAAGCTGAGCCATGCTGGCTGAGGAATTCTGGGAGTTGAAGTCCACAAGTCACGGGGACCATAGTTCCCCCATGCTGCCTCAGGAATTCTGGGAGTTGAAGTCCACGAGTCATAAAAGAGCCGAGGTTGCCGACCCCTGCCCTAAGGTCTCTCCTCATGGTGGGGAACGCGGCTTTTGATCCATCATTTAGTAAGTTTGAGGGGTCTGGACCTCAGTTCCCAGAATCCCCCAGCCAGCTATGGGAATTGGAAGTCCAGACCTTTTAAAGTTGAAACACACTGATATACCAAATGCGTTTTATTATTCAGACCAGTGGAAACATCTGGAAGTGCTGAAATAGCCCATTTATTGGTGGCCAATAAAAACCCATTTTGGGAACTGCTCTTTTTAAAAAAAAAGAAAAAAGAAAAAAAAGGAAACCCCCCCCCCCCTCTTTTTAATCTCACTGGCGGCACGGAGGCAATAATTTATAACCAGAATGAAGGTGAGGCAAGAGTTTCCCTGGCCTTGGGGGAAACGCAAGAGGAGTGCCCAAAATTCCTTGAGACAGCAACAATCAACGAAGGGAATCGGCGAACGAACGAAAGAAATACACCGCCGCGGATCCAGGTTGCGCCTTGCCGTAAGAGGATTCGGGATGGGACCACCTCGGGATTGGACGGGTTATGATGGTTAGCCGACAGAAGCCAAGATGACATCCACAGGGGTTTCTACGATGCTCCGGACGGTCACCTGCATGGTGACGCCGTCGCCGAGAGCGAGTCGGGCTCTGACCAGGACATCTAAGCCGCCTCTGAACATACCTGGAGATGAAGGGAAGGTGGGGGGGAGAGCAAATGAGAGAAGGTACGCCGGATTTCAAGAATCCAGAAGCAATGAGATGGTGCTGTGTTAGGGCCTTCCACGGCCTTCCCAAAGCCGTCAATCAATCATCAACCCATCAATTGGCCTTATAGTGTAGTGGTCAAGGTGCAGGTCTAGAAACCAGGAGACGCTGAGTTCTAATTCTGCCTTAGGCATGAAAGCCGGTGGAGTGACGTTTCTGCCAATTGCCAGGAGATGGGGAGTTCTAGTTCTGCTAGCTGGGTGACTGAGCCAATCACTGGGAGACGGGGAGTTCTAGTCCCACCTTAGGCATGAAAGCTGGCTGGGTGACTTTGGGCCAATCACCGGGAGACGGTGAGTTCTAGTCCTGCCTCAGCCATGAAAGCCAGCCGGGTGACTGGGCCAGTCCCTGTCTCTCAGCCCAACCCACCTCGCAGGGTGGTTGTTACGGGGAAAAGGAGTAGGAGGAAGAAGTATTAAGATATTTTTACCTTGAATTACGTACGAAGCAATAAAGCTAAAGAAATTACAAAATAGACTTATTTGCCTATAATTACTTAACGGGGGGAGGGGGAGGCGCTTTTTAACAGATGACAACGTTCTAACAACTCCTTAAGGAGAAAAACGTGGTAGGCTTTCCTCCCCACCGAAAAAAAGAACAGGAGAAAACTAAAATATTGTTTATATTAGAGGAGCTCCCGTCACTTGATTTTATAGAGCCCAGGTGTGAAATTAAAACCCGTTCGAATGCCGAGTTCCTTCCCTCCTGCTCATTCAAGTGTCGGCAGAACAACGCACTCGGAGTCAGGGAAAATCTCTTCAACAGATCATCACTCCTCGTTTCCCAATCCGACAAAATCTTCATGGTGGGGGTGATCCCCAAGGGGGTGAGCAACGGGTATCTTCAGTTTTAAGCCCCCAAATTCATCAAAGGTGGATCTGGGCACCTTCTTCCTGAACCAAACGTAGGTAGGGGTGTCTCTCTCTCTCTCTCTGTGTGTGTGTGTGTGTGTGTGTGTGAGAGAGAGAGAGAGAGAGAGAGAGAGATGAGAAAGAGAAAAAGATGAGAGAGAAAGTGAGAGATGAGAGAGATGAGAAAGAGGAGAGAGATGAGAATGAGAGGAGAGAGGAGAAAGAGGAGAAAAGAGAAAGGAGAAAGATGAGAAAAAAGAGGAGAGAAAAATGAGAGAGATGAGAAAAAGGAGAGATGAGAAAGAGGAGAGATGAGAGAAAGATGAAAGATGAGAATGAGAGATGAGAGAAAAATGAGAAAGATGAGAGAAAAAGGAGAGATGAGAAAAAGATGAGAGAGAGATGAGAATGAGAGATGAGAGAGAAAGGAGAAAGATGAGAAAGAGATGAGAAAGAAAGAATGAGAAAGAGATGAGAGAGATATGAGAGACAGAAGAAGGAGGAGGAGGAGGAGACACTTTCATGGGGAACCCGACTGTAACTGCAGGGAGCTTTAGTATCCTGAAACCCCCCCCCCAATTACCTGCCAGGTACAGGGTGTGGGAATTCTTGTTCTCTGGCACTTTATCCGATCTCTCGCAAGGCTGCATGCCGAGGAACTTCACAATGTTGTTCACAGCTTCTACATTGGGGGCGGGTTTCGAAAAGAGAGGTGGTCAGTCTTGCCACTGGTCCAGAGTTCGAGACACGGGGATTCAGAGGTTTTGGAGAGTTTAGCGAGCAGCCCCTGAGAAGCAAAGCGGGTGTGTGTGTGTGTGTCCATTGGCTGGTGAAGACACCCCTTTTTCCTTGCCATGAGCTGCAAAGAACACCTTGGACTTCCTTGAGAATAGGATAAGAGTCGGAAGGGACCTTGGAGGTCTTCTAGTCCAGCCCCCTATAAGGCAGGAGACCTTATAGCATTTCAGACAAATGGCTGTCCAGTCTCTACTTAAAATCCTCCAAGGATGGAGCACCCAGAACTTCTGGTGGCCAGCTGTTCCACTGGTTAATTGTCCTCACTGTCAGGGAATTCCTTCTTCGTTCTAGGTTGCTTCTGTTCTTTAATCAATTAATAAACTTTGAACAATCACTAAGCAAGCAGTCGTAAGCCGAGGACTACAGATTGGCCGTTCAAACTTTACTTATTTATTAAATTTATTTGCCGCCCATCTCGTTTTAAATTGACTCTGGGTGGCTTACAGCATAAAAAATAATCAAATATAAATATAAACCCAATAAGGTCACGAAAGAGTCCCCTCCCCTGCAAAGGTACATAAACGACCCAGATTTGAAGTTCCATCGTCTGGTCCCCATGAGTGCATGGACTCCCAGAATTCCCCAGCCAGCCTGCTTTAGGATGGGTGGACTTCAACTCCCAGAATTCCCCAGCCAGCCTGCTTTAAGATGGGTGGACTTCCAGAATTTCCCAGCTGGCCTGCTTTAAGATGGGTGGACTTCACCACCCAGAATTCCCCAGCCAGCATGCTTTAAGATGGGCGGACTTCAATTCCCAGAATTCCCCAACCGGCCTGCTTTAAGATGGATGGACTTCAACCCCCAGAATTCCCTAGCTTTAGGCTGCACTCCAAGACAACCAAGAATCCTGGTATGTTTTTAAAGATGGTGGAAAGTGCCCATTGGCTGGGAGGGTCTTTCCCCAAACCCACTGCTGCTTTAAAAGAGAAACTCTCACCCTCCAGGCTTTTAATGGTGCTGAGTGCGAAAGTCTCCTCTTTCTCGTAGTCATCGCCCACCTCCTCCCAGGCTGCTGCGAAGTTGGGCTTCAGGATCCTCTGGATGTGGTCGGAGAGAGCCAGCTCCAGGTCTTCCAGCTGCGGAAGGGAAGCGCAAAAAGCTGTGTGTGTGTGTTTGTGTGTGTGTGTGTGTGTGTGTTTGTGTGTTCTCGACTTATGTCCACAACTGAGGCCAAAATTCCCGTTGCTGAAAAAGACTGTGCATTGGGGAGGGTCTCCTCGACTTACTGAGGCCAAAATTTCCATTGGTGAACAAGACTGTTATTGAGTTTTGCCCCATTTTATGAACTTTCTTGCCACGGTTGTTAAGTGAATCGCTGCCAGGGTTAACTTAGTAACGTGGTTGTTTAGTGAATCCAGCTTTCCCCCCCCCACACTGACTTTGCAGATCAGAAGGTCGCAAAAGGGGATCTCGTGATCCCGGGACGCTGAACCTGTCATAAGTACATATCATTTGCCAAGAGTCCGAATTTTGATCACGTGACCCTATGGCAGGGGTAGGCAACCTTGGCTCTTTTGTGACTTGTGGACTTCAACTCCCAGAATTCCTGAGCCAGCCACGCTGAGTGGAAAGGGAGAGGTTTCCATACTAAGCCATGCTGGCTCAGGAATTCTGGGAGTTGAAGTCCATGAGTCATGAAAGGGCCATAGTTCCCCCATGCTGGCTCAGGAATTCTGGGAGTTGAAGTCCACAAGTCATGAGGGGGGCATAGTTCCCTCATGCTGGCTGAGGAATTCTGGGAGTTGAAGTCCACGAGTCATGAAGGGGGCCATAGTTCCCCCATGCTGGCTCAGGAATTCTGGGAGTTGAAGTCCGCAAGTCATGAGGGGGGCATAGTTCCCCCATGCTGGTTGAGGAATTCTGGGAGTTGAAGTCCACCAGTCATGAGGGGGCCATAGTTCCCCCATGCTGGCTCAGGAATTCTGGGAGTTGAAGTCCGCAAGTCATGAGGGGGGCATAGTTCCCCCATGCTGGTTGAGGAATTCTGGGAGTTGAAGTCCACCAGTCATGAGGGGGCCATAGTTCCCCCATGCTGGCTCAGGAATTCTGGGAGTTGAAGTCCACCAGTCATGAGGGGGCCATAGTTCCCCCATGCTGGCTCAGGAATTCTGGGAGTTGAAGTCCACGAGTCATGAAGTGGCCATAGTTCTCCCATGCTGACTGAGGAATTCTGGGAGTTGAAGTCCACCAGTCATGAGGGGGCCATAGTTCCCCCATGCTGGCTCAGGAATTCTGGGAGTTGAAGCCCGCAAGTCATAAAAGAGCCAAGGTTGCCTACCCCTGCCCTCGGGATGCTGTGACGGTCATTAAGGGTGAAAAATGGTCATGAGTCCCTTTTTTCACGAGTGTTGTAACTTCAAGCGGTCACTAAATGAACGGCTGTAACTTGAGGTCTACCTGTATACCATCGTGTGTCATATGCTTTGGAATACAGGCAGTCCTTGGCTTACAACAGTTCAGTTAGTGACTGTTCAAAGTTACAGCGGCACTGGAAAATATTTACTTAACAACCGTTTTTCACCGTTACGACCTTTGCAGCATCTTCATGTCCACGTGATTCAAACCCGAATGCTTGGCAAACGGTCCCCATTGATGACCGCTTGCTGTGTCTCAGGGTCTGTCGGGGGAATGTAAAATAGTCAATTGTCCATTGTCTTGCAATTGTCCAATCAAAACCCTGCCCCAGCTGACCACAAACTCGCTGGACCTTACCACGTATTCGTCATCGTAACCATCATCCTCTGGCACGCCGGTGTTGGGGTTGCAGTCTCGAACTGTGAACTTCATGGTGCAGCTAAACGTGCAGGCCACTAGGGGGGGACAGAGAGAGAAGATGCAAAGGAGAGAGTTGGTTAACCCGGGGTCCCCAACCCTTGGCACATGGACCACTACTCTGGCCCAAAGTCACCCAGCCAGCTTCCATGTCTGTGGCTGGACTAGAACTCACCCTCTCCTGGTGATTGACTCAAAGTCACCCAGCCGGTTTTCATGCCTAAGGCGGGACCAGAACTCTCAGTCACCTGGTGATTGGCCCAAAGTCAACCAGCCAGTTTTCATGCCTAAGGCGGGACTAGAACTCACCGTCTCCTGGTGATTGGCCCAGAGTCACCCCAGCAGGCTTCCATGCCTAAGGCGGGACTAGAACTCACTGTCTCCTGGTGATTGGCCCAAAGTCACCCAGCCAACTTTCATGCCTAAGGCAGGACTAGAACTCAATGTCTCCAGGATTCTAGCCTGGTGCCTTAACCACTAGACCAAACTGACTCTTATTAACCGAAGCAATCCATTTTCTCGGTTCCACATTCCAGGAAAGCATGAGCTCACCAAAACGGGCTTAACAAATGCTCTCCACGTGCTGCAAACCAGGCAATAAAAGAGCTGCTACTCTTTTACGTGCATTGCCCAAAACACCGTGTGGCTGTGTTGGGAGAGTCCGTTAAGCTAGATTCACTCTTTGGGCTACTGAGCTAGGTGGGCGACTGGGAATTCTAGTGCCTTTCTGAAAACTGGCCAAGAAAGCCGACACGGAGAGAGGAATGGAGGGGGAATCGGAGCCTCAAGGCAGAGGTGGACCCCCCCATGGGGGAAGGGATGCGCATCTAGAAGAACATCTGGAAGAGAAAGGCTTCCCTGGCGGTACCTGCGGTAGGGTCGTCCAGGGGCAGTTGCACCAGGGTGTAACACATGCCCGGCTGGTTGTAGGAAAGGCTGGGAGCCGGGAGGCAACGGAGGACTTCGTAGGCTTCTGAAGGCTCCATCTGAACCGTCACTTTTTCCAGGAGCTGGTCGTTGAGGGTGTTGGTGCAATCGAACTGAAAGAAAGAAGGGCGCCTGGTGGGGACTCCAAGTTTGCCTTGGCTCCAGAGCCTGGCTGGGTAGCAGCATAACTTTTACAAACAAGGTGCAGGTAGGTGGGTGGCTCTCTCAAACAGCCAAGGGGGAACCAATAAGGAGAATATTTGCAGCTCAGGGTTGAAATGAGTGGTCCTTGGTGCTCTCTGAGCTGGGTGGTTACCTTACAGATGTTTCATTGCCTGGTTAAGTAATGTCATCAGGGCTAGATGGGAATGGGGGTTGCAAGGAGGAGGAAGAGGAGGAGGAGGAGGAGGAGAATGACTGTAGGGTCCTTGGTGCTCTCTGAGCTTGGCGGTTTTCTTGCAGACATTTCATGACCCAACTAGGGAACATCATCAGTGCTAGAAGGGGAGTGAGGGTTGTAGAGAGGAGGAGGAGGAGGAGGAAGAGGAGGAGGAGGAGGAAGGGGACTGTGGGGGTCCTTGGTGCTCTCTGAACTTAACTTGTTTCCTTGCAGACATTTCATGACCCAACTAAGGGATATCATCAGTGTTAGAAGGGGAGTGAGGTTTGTGGAGAGGAGGAGGAGGAGGAGGAGGAGGAGGAGGAAGAGGAGGAGATGACTGTGGGGTCCTTGGTGCTCTCTGAGCTTGGCGGTTTTCTTGCAGACATTTCATGACCCAACTAGGGAACATCATCAGTGCTAGAAGGGGAGTGAGGTTTGTGGAGAGGAGGAGGAGGATTGTAGGGTTGAAGTCCACCACTCCTAAAAGGGCCAAGTTTGAAGACCCCTGCCCTATGACATGGGTGCCCAACGTTGGCTGCTTTGTGATCTGTGGACTTCAATTCCCAGAATTCCCCTGGGCTGAATTCTGGGAGTTGAAGTCCACGGGTGTTAAAGTGGCCTATGCTGCTCTACAGAGAGGTGACGGTGAACGATTCTAAACTGAACTTAACTAGCTTCAAGTCTCTTTCGTTAGTTTACTCTGCCAATGTCCCCAATATTTGCTTTTTTGTCTCTCTTTTTTGTTTTTTTTTACCTGGAAGACAACGTGATTCGCAAAGACGTGCTTAATACAGCGGACAAAATACTCGGTCTCAGCCTCCGTCAGCTGCACGGCTTCAGAGGACTTGAAAAGCGGGCCCAGGTTCTTGAATTCCGGAATGGCTGCCAATTGTTCTAAACGGGGAAGAAAGAGCAATCAGAGATAAAAGAAAATAAATAATATAGCAATAGCGCTTAGCAGTAAGACTTATATACCGCTTCACAGTGCTCAAAGTCAGCCTTTTGCCCCCAACAGTCTGGGTCCTCATTTTACTGACTTTGGAAGGATGGAAGTTGAGGACTGAACTGCTAGCAGGGGGCAGAGTTAGCCTGCAATACTGCATTCTAGCCACTGCACCACCAGGGCCCTCCCTCCCTTTTTTTCCTTCCTTCCTTCCTTCCTTCCTTCCTTCCTTCCTTCCTTCCTTCCTTCCTTCCTTCTTTCCTTCCTTCCTTCCTTCCTTCCTTCCTTCCTTCCCTTTCCACTAACCAATAACACTTACACTTATATACTACTTCACGGTCTATGCGGTTTACAGAGTCACCCTCTTGCTCTCAACAATCTGGGTCCTCCTTTTACCGACCTCGGAAGGATGGACGGCTGAGTCAACCCTGAGCTGGTCACGATCGAACTGCCAACTGCCGGCAGCCGGCAGAATTCACCTGCAGTACTGCGTTCTAACCACTGTGCCACCAGGGCTCAGTTTAGGGTTTAGGGTCAAAATTCCAAATAAAAAAGCAGGAGATAGTGAATTCTAGTCCCGCCTTAGGCATGAAAGACGGCTGGGTGACTTTGGGCCAATCACCAGGAGATGGTGAGTTCTAGTCTCGTCTTAGGCACGAAAGCCGGCTGTGTGAATTTGGGCCAATCCTTCTCTCTCAGCCCAATCTATGGGGAAAAGGAGGTGTGGATGTGTCCTCTGCCTTGAGCTGTTGGTAAAAATTAAGGCAGGAAACGAACAAACAAAAAAAAAAGCAACGTTTCGTTAATCTCTACAAGGTCGACCTTTTGTCCTGTCTCAAAGCGCGAGGGGCGAATTCAGATGGTGGTGGAGAACAAAAACATCTTTACCCTGGAAGATGTCTTGTCGTGAAGGAGCCATTTTTTCAGGCTTGTTGGCCACCAGGGAAATCTCTGAAATCGAAAATTAAACCACCGTTAATATTTCTGACCCAGGAAGGTAAGAGAATTGGATGCAAAGAGGAAAAAAAAATTCACAATCATACAGGTCGTTCCCCCAAGTGGTCTCAACGACCCTCTAAAAAGAAGGCAAATGACTGGCTGTCTGCAAGCAGTATAAATCCTGCCATTCCTCACCATCCCAGTCAGAGCTGAAGAAGCTTCTGGAATGAGAAGCCTTTCAAAGGTCCCTGTGGCCCTCAAAACACACACACACACACACACACACACACACACACACAGGCCTTAGCCGGACAACCCTCTAGTCCAGGGGTAGGCAACCGTGGCTCTTTTATGACTCATGGACTTCAACTCCCAGAATTCCTGAGCCAGCATGGGGGAAACTTTGGCCCCTTCATGACTTGTGGACTTCAACTCCCAGAATTCCTGAGCCAGCATGGGGAAATTATGGCCCCTTCATGACTTGCGGCCTTCAACTCCCAGAATTCCTGAGCCAGCATGGGGGAAACTATGGCCCCCTTGATGACTTCTGGACTTCAACTCCCAGAATTCCTGAGCCAGCATGGCTCAGCTTGGAAAACTCTCCCTTTCCCCTCAGCCTGGCTGGCTCAGGAATTCTGGGAGTTGAAGTCCATGAGTCATAAAAGAGCCATGGTTGCCTACCCCTGCTCTAGTCCAGTACCTGCTTTCTGCTCAAAGACCGGGGCGGTGGCCAGCGGCACGGACCTCATGTCGAAAGGCTTGTCTGAAGGCTCCAGCGTGTACTGGTGCAAGGCCTTTTCCATGCCGGGAATGGAGACAGTCAGACCTGCCCAAGACAAAATGGCGGGTGGGGGTGGGTGGGTTTGAATCCAGCTGCCAGGTTTCGAAAGAAGGTGTCACCGCTGGCCAAGGGACCCAGATGGTGAGAAGCAAGGAGGAGTATCCTGGCAGTGGGAGCAACTGCTCAGTGGGAGGGCTTTGACTTCAGAGGGGGTGGGGGCGCTCCATCGCTGGGGGGGGGTTGGTTTCCAGAAGAGACTGGACAGCCACGTGGCCTGAAGTGGCACGGGGTCTCCTGCTTGAGCAGGGGGTTGGACTGGAAGGCCTCCAGGGTCCCTCCCAGCTCTGTGATTCGGCCCCCTACCATTAAAGATGTAGGCAGCGTTGAGAGCCAGCTGTCTCTGCTGCAGCACGTTCAGGTAGAAGGTGGCTCGGTCCCGGACTTCGTCATCGCTGTCCATCACACACCTGCGGGGAGGGGGAGGAGGGGAGGGGGAGGAGGAGGAGGAAGACGGGAGGAGAAGGAAGAGGAGGAAGACGGGAGGAGGAGGAGGAGGACAGGAGGAGGAAGAAGACGGGAGGGGGAGGAGGAGGAGGAAGACGGGAGGAAGACAGGAGAAGGACGAGAAGGAGGAGGAAAAGGAAGATGGGAGGAGGAGGAGGAGGAGAAGGATGGGAGGAGGAAGAGGATGAAGAGGAAGAGGAAGATGGGAGGAGGATGGGAGGAGGAGAAAGATGGGAGGAGGAAGAGGAGGAAGAGGAAGAGAAAGATGGGAGGAGGAGGAGGGGAGGAGGAGAAACATGGGAGGAGGAAGAGGATGAAGACGAAGATGGGAGGAGGAGGAAGATGGGAGGAGGAGGAGGAAGACGGGAGGAGGAGGAGGATGAAGAGGAAGATGGGAGGAGGAGGAAGAAGACGGGAGGAGGAGGAAGAGGATGAAGAGGAAGAGGAAGATGGGAGGAGGAAGAGGATGAAGAGGAAGATGGGAGGAGGAGGAAGAGGAAGATGGGGAGGACGAAGAGGAAGACGGGAGGAGGAGGAAGATGGGAGGAGGAAGAAGAAGAGGCAGATGGGAGGAGGAAGAGGATGAAGAGGAAGAGGAAGATGGGAGGAGGAAGAGGATGAAGAGGAAGAGAAAAGATGGGAGGAGGAAGAGGAAGATGGGGGAGGACGAAGAGGAAGACGGGAGGAGGAGGAAGATGGGAGGAGGAAGAGGAGGGAGGAGGAGGAGGAGGAGGAAGCCAAAGAGGAAATGTGAGACCAACATTGGTCAGAAGCTTCTTGGTGGACAAAAACCACCAGCCTTAAAATGCAACTTATGAACTGCCAGCTTAAGCACACAAAAGCCACAAACACACACATACACCTCTAGCCCAGGGCTGAGCACCTGAGAAATTTCGACTCTTGTGGAGGGCCAAACTACAAGTAGTCCTCCACTTACGGTCACAACGGAGTCCAACGTTTCCGTTGCTAAGCGAGATGGTTGTTAGGTGAGTTTTGTCCCCATTTACGACCTTTCTCGCCACAGCCGTTAAGCGAATCACTGCAGTTCTTACGTGAGGAGCACAGTCGTTAAACAAATCCGGCTCCCACCCCCTTGACTTTGCTTGTCAGAAGGTCGCAAAACGGGATCACGTGACAACCCCCCCCCGGGACGCTTCAACCGTCTCAAATGCGAGTCAGTTGCCAAGCCTCTGAATTTGGCTCACGTGACCATGGGGATGCTGCAACCCGTTGTAAGTGTGGAAAACAGTCATTAAGTGAGGGTTGCCCCATTTTACCATCGTTCTTGCCCCGGTTATTAAGTGAATCACTGCAGTAACAATCTGATTGTTAAGGGAATCTGATTTTCCCATTGACTGTGCTTGTCAGAAGGTCGCAAAAGGGGATCACATGACCCCGGGACACCTCAACCGTCGTAAGTGTGAATAAGTGTGAATAAGTTGCCAAGTGTCAGAATTTTGAGAGAGAGGGGAGGGGAAACGGCCCAGGTTCAACCAGCCCTCCCTAAAACCCGAAGTAGGGCCGAAATCACCCACGGCCTAAAGCAGCGGCCTTCAAACTCGGCCCTTTTATGACCTATGGACTTCAACTCCCAGAATTCCTCAGCCAGCCCGGGCTGACTGAGGAATTCTGGGAGTTGAAGTCCACAGTTGATAAAAGGGCCGAGTTTGAAGGCCCCTGGTCTGGATCCAAGCCCCCAATTTCATCAAAATGGCCGGCTGAGGAATTCTGGGAGTTGAAGTCCACAGATGTTAAAAGGGCCAAGTTTGAAGGCCCCTGGCCTAAAGAAAAGCCGAGAAAGACAGCTTGAGAGTCGTTCCAAGTCTAGCTTTAGGGAGGCCCAGAAAAAAGAGAGAATCCATTTGGCTCTATGCTGCCCAGACCAATAAATAGCAATCACTTTCAAGTGGCTAGTCCATCTGAAGGACTTCCATGACAGGAGCAGAAGCACCCTGGGAGTTTCTCCTACGACGGTACGGCTCAGCAACTTTTAAGACACGTATAAGTCCTCAACTTACAATGAGTTCAGAAGAAATTTGGATTTGTGTCTGTTTGTGTTGTGTGTGTGTGTGTGTTTGTGTAAGGGGCGGAGGGTTGAACTCACCTCTGCAGGAGCACCAAAACGCTGGGCAGAAGACTCTCATTCTGGGCCCCGAATTTGGCCAGAGCGCTGACGGCCGCTGCAGAGGAAGGCAAGGCAAGAGGCAAAACGATGTCATGTTATCGGTCATTTGATATAGCTGACAATATTTATCTTTTCATTTTAAATATTTTTCTGCTCGAAGCTGCCCAGCCAAATAAAAAGAAGTCACTTTCAAGTGGCTAGTCCATCTCAAGGACTTCCAAGGCCAAGCTGGAGTACCCAAGGAGTTTCTCTTAACGACGGTTATGGCTTGGTCTCGGTAACTTTTAAGATATATGTAGTTCTCAATTTACAACCAGTTGCTTAGTGGACATTCAAAGTTTACAAAGGAGCAACTCAAGTTATTTGCAACCCGGTTCTGAAATTTCAAGGGACGCCCTGGCCTTTAGCAAAAATGTCCCATAAGCGAACAATGGGTTCACTTAATGGCAGCTGCAAAAAAGGTTGCAAAATTGGGTCAGGAGATGATCCATTTTAGGAGTCACGACATTCTTAGCCTGTCCATTACGGGGATAACTCGAGGATTACCTGTATATGGACTTCATCTCCCAGAATTCCCCAGCCAGCATATGGCGATCCACTTTACAAGTGTGATGAATTAATTTGCCCATTACGGTCGTAGGTTTGAGGACTACCTGTATGTGGACTTCATCTCCTAGAATTCCCTGGCCAGCAGAGCTCAATTCTGGGAATTGAGGTCCACCCATCATAAAATAGGCTGGCTAGAGAATTCTGGGAGTTGAAGTCCATTTATCTTAAAGCCAGCTGGTTGGGGGATTCTGGGAGTTGAAATCCATTTATCTTAAAGTCAGCTGGCTGGGGGATTCTGGGAGTTGAAGTCCATTTCACTTAAAGCTAGCTGGCTGGGGGATTTTGGGAATTGAAGTCCATTTCTCTTAAAGCTGTCGGGGGCATTCTGGGAGTTGAAGTCCACCCATATTAAAGCCAGCTGGCTGGGGAATTCTGGGAGTTGAAGTCCATTTATCTAAAGCAAGCTGTCTGGGGCATTCTGGGAGTTGAAGTCCATTTATCTTAAAGCCAGCTGGCTGGGGAATTCTGGGAGTTGAAGTCCACCCATCTTAAAACAGATTGGCTGGGGAATTCTGGGAGTTGAAGTCCACTCATCTTAAAGCCAGCTGGCTGGGGAATTCTTGGAGTTGAAGTCCACCCATCTTAAAGCCCCTCAACACAAACCAGACCGGCTGTGGAAGGGAGGCCATTGCCCCTTCCCAAACTCACCGGCCCGAACGGCTTCGTTCTCCAGCACCACCCGGTTGAAGATGAAGCGGATATACTTGGAAGGGGAGGGGGTCCTGGGCCCCTCCTTGCCCAGCAGGTGGAGGATCTTGGTGGCCAGCACCGTGTGCTCGCAGTCTTCAATGAACTCGCACAGGTGGGCCAAGCCCGGCTCTTTGCTTTCAGGGTTCTCCTCGATGATGTCAATGATGCAGTCCACAATGGCCCGCTTGTATTCGAAGCCTCCCTGCGGGAGGGGGGGGAGAGACACACAGCAGATGTGCAGAGCAGCAGTCAGGCCTGAGGTCCTCGACTTACGACTACAACTGAGGCCCAAATCATTTCATGGCCCCCTAAAAAAACCACCCAGAAAGGCTTACAGGAAGACCCTCAAGAGGAAAGCTGAAGCCCTGGAGGCTAAAATATATTTTTGGTCAAGCTATTGCTTTAGAAGCTAACCAGTGTGTGTATCCCTTTAAGAGCCTGAGTATAAAAGGGAAGGCTTTTTGCTAGTCTCTCTCTCTCTCTCTCTCTCTCTCTCTCTCTCTCTCTCGTCTGTTCCCTGCTGTAACTGCTGTGCATTGGTAAGGTAAAGGTAAAGGTTCCCCCGCACATGCGTGCTTGTCGTTTCTGACTCTAGGGGGCGGTGCTCATCTCCATTTGAAAGCCGAAGAGCCGGCGCTTGTCTGAGGACGTCTCCATGGTCATGTGGCCGGCATAAGTAGACGCCAAAGGCACACGGAGCGCTGTTACCTTCCCACCGTAGTGGTCCCTATTTTTCTACTTGCATTTTTACGTGCTTTCGAACTGCTAGGTTGGCAGAAGCTGGGACGAGTAACAGGCGCTCACTTTGTTACGCGGCCCTCGGGATTCGACCCGCCAAACTGCCGAACTTCTGATAGACAAGCTCAGCGTCCTAACCCACTGAGCCACCGCATTGGAGTTAGCTGAATTATCACCACCTGCATGTATTTTGTTTCTAGCACATTTGTAGATAGTGTGTAATACAAACCACATTGAATACCAATCACGGTTTACTGTTTTTACTCCTGGGCTACCTCAGCGCGGGAAGACTGTGCATGCTCTGACATTTATTTATTTTTTTAAATACAATAAAAACGAAAGAAAATCAATAACTAACATAAAACGTGAACTCCGGGAGAACGCCCTTCGCGATCAGCCGACTCCAGCAGCAGGGAATTCTGCCATTACGGAGAGAAGGCCAAGGGACGGGATCCTTGACCCCCCCACCCTAACTGCTCCTTTGTTTACCCAGTGGTCCTCGACTTACGTCCACAATTGACCCCCAAATCTCTGCTGCTAAGCGATGGCAGTTGCGACGGGAGTTTTTGCCTCATTTGACAACCTTTCTCGTCATGCGAATCGCCGCAGTGGTTAAGGCAGTCAAGGTCGTTCAGCAAATCTGGCTACACCCCCCCCACTCCACCCCCACCCCGGTAGGTTAGGTTCCCCCAACGGAAGGCTGCAGGAAAACCCCACCCCACCCCAATGCAGACGAGGTGGCTTACGTCATCCCGAAGCATGTTGGACAGGAAGGTCATCATGACACTGTGTTTCCGGGGGTATTTCTGGCACAGAGCACTGATGGCTTGGACGACCACCACCTGCAAGGCAACGACGGCACGGCGTTGAGTGAGGACCGGTCGTTTCTCTGAAGCAAGTCGATTCAAGAGCTTCTGGGAAGCTTTGTGTAGGGCATCATGAGGGCACGAGCAGCAGAAGGTGGTCTTGTATGATGGAGAGATGTGGGCAGCACACAAGGGTTTCTCAGTCTTGACCACTTGAAGACGCAGGGACTTCCACTCCCAGAATTCCCCAGCCAGCATAGCATAGCTGGCTGGGGAATTCTGGGAGTTGAAGTCCAGCGTCTTCAAGTGGTCAAGATTGAAAGCTTCTGCTCTCGGTTATGCTAGGGATGGCTTAAAATGGAAAAGGCATCGATGTGCGGGGAAGAGAACGGTTGCAAGGTCCCAAAAGAATCAAATGGGATTACTCAAGAGTCGTTTCTTAACTGTTCTTCACCTAGAGACAGACTCTTGTCGGATTAAAGAAGCTATTTGTGTCACTGTGGGGGTCCCTGGTGCTCTCTGAGCTGGGGGGTTTTCTCGCAGACGTTTCATGACCTAACTAGGTAATATCATCAGTACTCGAAGAGAGTGGGGTTTGTGGAGAGGAGTGGAGGAGGAGGAGGAGAGTGCAGTGCTTGACGCTCTCTGAGCTGGGTGGCTTTCCTGCAGACGTTTCATGACCCAACTAGGTAAGATCATCAGTGCTAGAAGGGAGGGGGGGGGTCTATACCCAAGCGGCTTGCACTGCCGCTTGTGCAAATGGAGCTTCACGCACTCACGAGGCCATTTGCACAAGCGGCAGGTCCACGGCCTGCTATCGGGCCACGGGCCAGTTGGTTGGGAACGGTGGGGAAGAGGTTGTTTAGGACAGTGTTTTTCAACCTTTTTTGGGCAAAGGCACACTTGTTTCATGAAAAAAATCACGAGGCACTCCACCATTAGAAAATGTTAAAAAATTTAACTCTGTGCCTATATTGACTATATATAAAGTAATTCTCTTGAATAGGAATCAAATAAACACAAAGAAAGTATTTTATAATTACTTTTCAATTTTTCCCACGGCACACCAGGCAACATCTCGCGGCACACTAGTGTGCCGCGGAACAGTGGTTGAAAAACACTGGTTTAGGAGGCTGACCTTAAACTCATCCGATATTTCAGAGACGAAGGAGGAGATCTGCTTCATCAGCCGGTCCACGCTGCTCTCGCTGCCCGTCTTCAGCAGGGTGGTGATGGCCAGCGTGGCGATGCTGCGGTTGGAATCGGTGATCAGGTTCTCCAGGTCCAAATTGCAGGCCGTCACCGCCGAGGGATGCTTCATGGCCACCTGAAAGAAGCACCCAGAAAGGCTGACAGGATATAAAATAAAATAAAATAAAATAAAATAAAATAAAATAAAATAATAAAATAAAATAAAATAAATAAAATAAAATAAATAAAATAAAATAAAAAAATAAAATAAAATAAAATAATAAAATAAAATAATAAATAAAATAAAATAAAATAATAAAATAAAATAATAATAAAATAAAATAAATAAAACCAAACAAAATGAAACAAAATGAAATAAAATAGTAAAACAATAAGGTAAAATAAAATATAAAAAGTAAAATAATAAAATAAATAATAAAATGAAATGAAATGAAATAATAAAATAAAAAAATAAAATAAATAAAACCAAACAAAATGAAATAAAATGAAATAAAATAGTAAAACAATAAGGTAAAATAAAATATAAAATAAAATATAAAAAGTAAAATAATAAAATAAAGTATAAAATAAACTACACAATAAAATAAGTAAATTAAACGTAACGCCAAGAAATCCTTCTTCATTATCAGCTGATTCCATCATCAGGAATTTCTGCCCTTCTGGAGAGAAGTCCAAGCAATGTGGTCCTTCATAGCTAACTGCTCCCTTCTTTATAGGCAGTCCTTGACTTACGACCACAGCCGAGCCTAAGATTTCCATTGCTAAGTGAGACAGTTGCTAAATAAGTTTCGTCCCATTTTACAACCTTTCCTAATATAGTTAAGTAAATCGTTGCAGTTGTTAAGATAGCCACACGGTCGTTAAGTGGATCCGGCTTCCCTCATTGACTTTGCTCCTCTTAAGGTCGCCAAAGGGGATTATGTGACCCCGGGACGCTGCAAATAGGAGTTGGAGGCTGAGCGGCCGACCTTGGATCACATGACCACGGGGGGATGCCGCAATGGCTGTTAAGCGTGAAAAACGGTCGCGAGTCCCTTTTTTCCCCCAACGCCGGTCACTAAACCAAGTTTAACGTCGCACGAAATGTAAATGCACGACGGCCTGAAGGCATTTAAGGTTGCCATGTTTCGCCCTCACTTTGAGCAGTTCGCAAAAGTGGCCCGCCGCCACCCAACGGTGACGTGACATCTCAATTTAATGGATAAATAAATTACACCCGGTAGAAGCAGCGCTCACCTTATTAAGGGTTCTGACGGCAGCGTATCTCAGGACGGGCTTGGGGGAACTGCAGAAGAGCTGAAGCACTGAGGGGAGAACAAAATGACAATTTGAGGTCCTGTCACACATTGTGAGTGTGGGGGGGAGAGGTGTCGAGCTTGATGGACAGCGCATCATCCGTAGCCTATTTCCGACCCACCCAGATGAATACACCCCTTCTACATCGCCGCCAACCTCTCTGAGGGCTTCAAAGCTACCGCGGAGGCCAGCAGAACGAGAAGACCCTTGACCTTAACTGGACTACTGTTGTGCGTTTCATGTGGGGCTGCCCTTGAAGAGTATTCAGAGGATTAGTGCAGAGGTCACCAATCTTTTCATGCTGGCGGCCCGTAGGGAAAGAGAGCAGCTGGGAAATTTGTGTGTGCGCTCGCGAATGGAACCCCACGCGAATGGAGTTAGCAGTGCTGTTTGTGGAGGCGCGCAGGCGCTAGCCACTGCTGCGGCTAGTGCCCGCGTACATACACAAACAGGATGCACAGCCTGTATGGCGCTAGCGGCCCCATTGGTGTAGGCGCTAGCCGCCATCAACTGTGCGCGTGCCAAATGGAAGGCACAAACCCCGTGCACGCTAGTGGCCCCATTTGCACAGGCGCTAGCCGCCACTGCTAGCCCTGGGCGCATGTGCAAACGGGCCCACCGGCGCTAGCGCGAGTGGGGATGAGGATGCACACACACGTGCGTGCACTGGCCAGCCTGTCTTGTGGCCAAGTGGCCGGTAGGCCACGGCCCAGTAGTGGGCCACGGCACATAGGTTGGGCCCCCCTGGTTTAGCAAGTTCAGAATGCAGCGGTTTGAACAGTTTCACGCAAGCCGCAGAGTCGCCAGGTGTTGCCTCTCTTGCAAGAGATGCTGATTTCTTTCAGGTCCAATTCAAGGTTGATGGTGGTCAGCTTCAAAGCCCTCCACGTTTGGGGCCAGGATATCTGAAGGACCATCTTTTCCCAGTTATATCTCCCTGACCCACCAGAACTGTTGTGGGTCCTGTCTGTTAAAGAGGTCCACCTGGTGGGACCACAAAAAAGGGCCTTCTCGGTGGGGGCCCCTTCTCTAGGGAACATCATTCCGCCCACCCCGATATACGGTTGGTCCCCACCCTGTTTTTCTGAAAGATCCCCAAAACCTGGTTGTGTCATGTGTGCCTGTGGGCCACAAATGGAGACGGAGCCCCCGAAGTGGCTGGTTTGATTGTGTTGTTGCTTCTAAGGGGGTGCGGTGGGGTTAACCTCTGCGACAAAAGTCGCCAAGTCGTATAGCACTCAGTCCCGCACACATACACACAGATGTAACTGTGGTTTGGTGGGTTTATTCATATTTTCCCGCAACTCCCTTCACTGAAACCGCACATCCCCCCCAGAAGTGTCCCAATTCAGCCCAGCCACCAGCAGAGCGAGGCTAGTCCACAGAGTGAGGGGTGACGAGTCCACCAGGCAGGTGAAAGTTTCCCAATCGAAATAAACCCATTGGGCAAAAATTAAACCCACAAGACGAGGGGGTTTGCGAGGCAAGAAAAAGTCCAGAGTTCACAAGGCACGATCCAAGTCAAGACACGGTGTCAGTGCAAGAATCGCAACGACCAGCAAGCACACAGGTAGGAAATACGTTGTTCCCAGCAATTCCTCCCTCGGTCTGCTGTGCTTAATAGCCAGCTTTCTGATGCAGCCCATCCAGAGGGACAAGGCTGCTTCCTCTCAAGTAATCAGGCTGACCTCCTCTGCTCCTGCCTTCTCTCTGCCTTCTGTGCTTCAGCCCAATCCCTCTCGGACGGCTGCTTGGAGCCATTGAGCAACTCCCCTCCTGACATGCCGGGAATTAATTCATCCTCCTCCAAGCTGACACCTGGAGAGGCATCTGGGGAAGCATCCAGAAGGGTGGGGGTGGGGAGTCATCTCAATCACTTAAGTGATGGATGTTCTGGTCCCAATTGTGTTTGTGAAGCAGAGAACTCCCTGCATGGGTAGTCCTTGAGTTATGACCTTAATGGAGCCTGTGCACCACGGTTAGAACTTGTGGCTGATTTGATTTGCGTTGTTGCTGCCACGGTGAGTAGGGTGTTTTTTTTAATGGGCTTTTATTACACGGCGGATTTTTTTTTTGTAACCGACTTGGCGGCCGTATAAATTGCTTTAACAGATACGGCGAGTAAAGTTTCCCAGCTCTCCACCAGCCATGTCCGCCAGCTACTCCGGGGGTCCGAAATGAAGGGACGGATTCCCGTGCTGCACTCACCTGAGACTGCCGGGGCCAGCTCCCGGGCTGTGCAATTCGGGAGGTGGATGATGGCCGAGGCGGCCTCGTAAATCACCATCTCGTGCTTGTTGCGCAGGCAACTCTCGATGAAATCAAAGAGGGGGTTGTCATGCCTGGGGAGGAAAGACACGGCTGCTTTGACAGGCTCTGCACCACCGTCGTCCTTAATATCCCAGTGCTGCCAATTGGACAGGGGTGTGGTGGAATGTAGTCTGGATTACCCAGAGGGAGGGGCTGCTTCCCAGAGAACAAAGAGGCAGCGGAGGTTAGAATGCCGGGTAGACAGGAAGAGGGTTAGAACAGCTCCTCTGTAGCAGCTCGCAAGGTGTATCTATTGTTATTCAGACAGTTGCAATAGTCTGGCAAAATTCATCCTGTTATTTCTAATTTCCTCCTTGTACTGGTTGACCCTTTTAATGCTGTTGTTCTTGTTATTATTATTGATCATCGCAGTCATCCAGATGTTCAGACTGGATTGGGCATTTTTTGTCTACCTATCGAGTCCTTACCAAGGACCTGGGATAGGCAGATGTGGATGTCTGATGGTATTACAGATCTCGTCGCAGGATGGAAGCAGTTCCTAGTAAGGCTGCCTTTTGCAATTGACTAATGGCGAATTTGTCAATGCCGATGGTGTTCAAGTGGTGCTCCCGTTGTTTTGGGATTGCACCCAAGGCGCCTCTTACTATTGGTACTGCCCTTGCTATTTCTAATTTCCTCCTTCTACTGGTTGACACTTTTAATGTTGTTGTTGTTGTTATATTTATTATTATTATTATTGTTGTTGTTATTATATTATTATTATTATTATTATTATTATTATTATTATTATTATTATTATTATTATTATTATTATTATTATTATTTATTATCTCTTCTGTTGTTGTGAATGTACACTGAGTGCTACTGTACTGGAGACAAATTCCTTGTATGTCTAACCACATTTAGCCAAATAAAGTATTCCATTTCTATTTTTTTTCTATTTCTATTCTATTAACAGAATAACAGAGTTGGAAGGGACCTTGGAGGTCTTCTAGTCCCACCCCCTGCTCAAGCAGGAGACCCTGTACCATCTCAGGCAAATGGCTGTCCAGTCTCTTCTTAAAAACTTCCAGTGTTGGAGCATTCACAGCTTCTGGAGGCAGGTTGTTCCACTGGTTAATTGTTCTAACTGTCCGGAAGTTTCTCCTTAGTTCTCTAGGTTGCTCCTCTCCTTGATCAGTTTCCATCCGTTGCTTCTTCTCCTGCCTTTGGGTACTTTGGAGAATAGCTTGACTCCCTCTTCTTTGGGGCAGCCCCTGAGATATTAGAACACTGCTATCATGTCACCCCTCACCCTTCTCTTCATTAAACTAGACATACCCAATTCCAGCCACCGTTCCTTATATGTTTTAGCCTCCAGTCCCCTGATCATCTTTGTTGCTCTTCTCTGCACTCTTTCTAGAGTCCCATCGTCTTGTTTATATCGTGTTAACCAAAACTGGATGCAATATTTCAAGTGTGGCCTTACCAAGGTATTATAAAGTGGTATTACTGTAATATTTCATGTGATTTTGATTCTATCCCTCTATTAATGCAGCATAGAACTGCATTGGCAGTCCTAGGCTACTGAATTCCATATACTCTATTGTTTCTATTATTTATTTATTATTAATTAATTAATTATTAATATTCTTTATTCATTCCATTATTCTATTCCATTAATTCTTATTCTTATTCTATTCTATCCTCTATTCTATTCCCTATTTTCTATTCTATTCTATTCCATTCCATTCCATTATTCTATTCTATTCTATTCTATTCCACCCCTCCTGCCTCACCCCACCCCACTCCACCCCACCCTATTCCATTCCATTCCATTCCATTCCATTATTCTATTCTATTCTATTCTATTCCACCCCTCCTGCCTCACCCCACCCCACCCCACCCCACCCTATTCCATTCCATTCCATTCCATTCCGTCTATTCTATTCTATTCTATTCTATTCTATTCTATTCTATTCTATTCTATTCTTCTATTCTATTCTATTCTATTCTATTCCATATATTCTATTCTATTCTATTCTATTCTATTCTATTCTATTCTATTCTATTCTATTCTATTCTATTATTCTATTCTATTCTATTCTATTCTATTCTATTCTATTCTATTCTATTCCATATTTTCTATTCTATTCTATATTTTCTATCCTATCCTATTCCATTCTGTATCCCCTATTCTATTCTATTCTATTCTATTCTACTCCACTCCATTCCATTCCCTATTCTATTCTATCCCATAATTCTATTCTATTCTATGCTATTCCATTCCATTCCATTCCATTCTATTCTATTCTATTCTTTTTCTTTTCTATTCAGCTCTACTCTACCCTACATTCTATCCTCTGCTCTCTTCTTCTATCGAATGGTATCAGGTCTCCGGCTTGAATAGGGGATTGGACTAGATGACCTCCAAAGTCCCTTCCAGTTCTCTTATTCTCTTATTCCCCTCTCCTCTCCTCTCTCGTCTGCCAGTGAACAATCAGAAACCTGCCACGGATCCAGTGGCATTTCTCCTGCTTCTTAGATCCATTCCCAGATGCTCTTCGGAGCACCCTGCCACTCCCCAGATCTCCTTACCCCTCCTCGGACTCCTTCAGGAGCCGGCTGGCAATCCGGATCAGCATGCAGTAGGCAAACTGGGACTTCAATCCGGATCTGGTGAACTTGTTCAGCATCTTGGAGACCGCGAGGCGGTCGTTTTTTCTCAGATGGTAGAGCAAACCAAGAGCGTGGTACTGCAGAGAAGAGAAAGGGAAGGGGACCCGGGTTTACTTGGGTCCTCCTGCCGAGGTGACCGGGGTCAACTCAAAGCCAGAGGAAGGTTGAAGGGGACCTCAGCGAGTAGCAGCTTCTCATGTCCGCATCCTGAGCGGGGACTGGCCTGGAATGTGTGAACCCAGCTTCTCCACCTCTGCCTTTCCTGACTGGGTGTAGACAGCCTCCCCCCACAATTCCTAGCCACTGAGAATCAGGAGAGGTGCAGAACAACAATCAAGAGCTGCGATGGCGCAGTGGCCGGAGTGCAGGATTTGCAGGCAAACTCTGCCCACAGCCAAGAGTTCGATCCTGACCGGCTCAAGGTGGACTCAGCCTTCCGTCCTTCCCAGTTTGGTCAAATGAGGACCCAGATGGTTGGGGGGGCTGACTCTGTAAAGTACTCAGAGTGGGCTATAAATTACTGTGAAGCAGTATATAAGTCTAAGTGCTGGTGGTATTGCTATCTAGATCTATCCATCATCTCTCTCTCTCTCTCTCTCTCTCTCTCTCTCTCTCTCTCTCTCTCTCTCTCTCTCTCTCTCTCTATCGTATCATCTATCATCTATCTCTTTCTGTCTGTCTCTCTAATCTATCTCTATCATATCATCTATCTCTATATCTATCTATCTACCTGTCCGTCTATCTATCTATATTATCTACCACTATAACTGTCTATATCATCTATCTCTCTGTCTATCTAATCTATCTATCTCTATCATATCACCTATCATCTATCTCTATATCTATCTACCTATCATCCATTTACCATTTGTCTGTCTGTCTGTCTGTCTGTCTGTCTGTCTGTCTGTCTGTCTATCATCTATCTATCTATCTATCTATCTATCTATCTATCTATCTATCTATCTATCTATCTATCTATCTATCTATGTCATGGTGGAGCAGTGGTTAGAATACATTATTGCAGGCTAATTCTGCCAACTGCCAGCAGTTCGATCCTGATCGGCTCAAGGTCGACTCCGCCTTCCGTCCTTCCCAGGTCGGTCAGACGAGGACCCAGATTCTTGAGGGCGACAGGCTGACTCTGTAAATCTCACAGAGAGGGCTGTCAAGCACTGTGAAGCGGTACATAACCCTAAGGGCTACTGCTATTGCTATCTGCAGAGAAGGCATCAAGTGGGAGAAGGTGGACTGTCCAGGCTGGCCTCCACCTCCCAGGATGGGTCCGGAAAGCTTCCCAGCTCCCTCCCAAGCTCTGGGCAATCCCTACCTGCACCATGACGTTGTCACTGGAAGCAGCTTCCTGGGCCTCATTGATCCACCGCTTGACCACATCGTAGTTGACCTTCATCATATGCTGGAAAAGAGGGCCAAGAATCAAGAATCCCAGCGGTGACTCTAAGTCAAAAACGGATCTGGATTAATGCCCATCCTGAATCACGTTAAAACAAGTGAGGTCTTCTGGGGGGGTTGTAAGAGCCTGGAAGTTGACGGACAGGAGGAATTCATCTATCTACGAACCAAGAGGACTCGGTATCTGAAATCCAAACCTAAGGACGTTGCAAAACCTACTACCGTGTTTCCCCCCAAAATAAGACCGGGTCTTATGTTCATTTTTCTTCTAAAAGACGCATTAGGGCTTATTTTATGGTTAGGGTTTATATTCAGGGAAATAAGGTACTAAATGCATCTGTCTGGCTATCTCAACTGGGGCTTATTTTTTTGGGGTGGGGCTTGTATTTGAGGAAATACGGTACTAAATGCGTCCGTCTGGCTGACTATCTCAACTGGGGCTTATTTTGGGGGGGGCTTATATTTGGGGAAATACGGTACTAAATGCGTCCGTCTAGCTGACAATCTTAACTGGGGCTTATATTTTGGTGGGGGGGGACTTATATTTGGGGAAATACGGAACTCAATGCATCCGCCTGGCTGACGATCTTAACTGGGGCTTATTTTTTGGGGGGGGCTTATATTACGAGCGTCCTGAAAAAAAATCACTTTAGGGCTTATCTTCCAATTGGGTCTTATTTTGGGGGAAACATGAGTATTAATGTTGCAGAGAACATCAAAACAATTCATCTATGGAGATCCTCCATCATCCAGGTGTCCCAAAGGTGTGTTGTTGTTTTTTCAAAAGACAACTGGACTTCTTTTGTTTTTCCTCAAAAACGTTTCACATCTCATCCGAGAAGCTTCCTCAAGTTCTGACCGAATGGTGGAAGTCGGAAGGATTCACACTCTTTGCAGTCATCTGGTCGTTTAGTCCTCTTCCTGAGAATTGTTGAAGCTGCTTGGAGGTTTGTCTGGGCCCTCAGGGTCAGCTGTATAGTGCAAATGGGTGTGGAACTGCTGACAGGACTGTGTTCTAATGACTAGATGGCCACAAGAAATACAAACCCCGACCACGGGGATACTACAAGGGTCGTGAGTGCGAAAAATGGTCATTAGTAACTTTTTAAATTGCTATGGTAATTTCAAAGCGTCTCTAAATGAATGGTTGTCATTCGAGGATTACCTGTGTATGAATCCGCCACTATTCAGAGACACCTTCCCTGGAAACTAGAACACACCTAGCATGTGTCATAGGTGTAGGTCAGTAAGCAGTCCCTGACTTATGACCATGATTGAGATTAGAATTCCCGTTGTTAAGCAAGGGGCTTGCTCAGCCAGTCAGACTCAATTTTACGACCGTCTTGCAACGGTTCCTAAGGGAATCACAGCAGTTGTTCAATGAATCACCTGGGCGTTAAGCAAATCTGCCCCCCCTCATTGATTCTGCTTGTGGGAAATACACGTCGGTGGTGGAGCACTCGAATTCAGAACACAGGACCAAAAGTCCTGGCCTCCTTTACTTACCAAGGAGGACACCAAGGCGGAACTGGAGACACTGGGGACTTTGTCCACTATGGCTTGCTTCATGTATCTCTCGATGGCCTGGAGCATCGTTCCCTGGGAAAGTGAGGAGAAGGTAGACTTCCCAATGGCCCACTGGCCAGAAATGAAAAAATTACATTGTGGGTTGGACTAGAGGACCTCCAAGGTCCCTTCCGACTTCTATTCGATTCATTCCTTATTCTATTCTATTCTATTCTATTCTATTCTATTCCATTCCATTCCATTCCATTCCATTCCATTCCATTATATTCATTCCTTATTCTATTCTATTCTATTCTATTCTATTCTATTCTATTCTATTCTATTCTATTCTATTCTATTCTATTCTATTCTTATTCTTATTCCCTATTCCCTATTCCCTATTTTCTATTCTATTCTATTCTATTCTATTCTATTCTATTCTATTCTATTCTATTCTATTCTATTCTATTCTAATTCTAATTCTAATTCTAATTCTAATTCTAATCTATTCCTGCATTCCATTCCATTCCATTCTCTATTTCTATGCTACATTCACTTGAGGCTCTTTAGGTAAGGTAAAGGTAAAGGTTCCCCCACACATGCGTGCTAGTCGTTTCTGACTCTAGGGGCCGGTGCTCATCTCCGTTTCAAAGCCGAAGAGCCAGCGCTTGTCCGAGGACGTCTCCGTGGTCATGTGGCCGGCATAACTAGATGCCAAAGGCGCACGGAACGCTATTACCTTCCCACCGGAGCGGTCCCTATTTTTCTACTTGCATTTTTACGTGCTTTCGAACTGCTAGGTGGGCAGAAGCTGGGACGAGTAACAGGCGCTCACTCTGCTACGCGGCACTCGGGATTCGACCCGCCAAACTGCCGACCATCTGATCGACAAGCTCAGCGTCCTAACCCACTGAGCCACCGCATCCCTTGAGGCTCTTTAGTACTTCACAAAACAAAACTTGAGTATTTTTTGGCGCGGTTATTCACCGTCTGATTTAAAAGATTACGTTTCTAGTTCTCCGCATTTGGGGAAAGCAGCCTCTTGAGGCAGGGGAGTCCAAACTTGGCAACTTGGAAGACTTGTGGACTCGAATTCCCAAAATTCCTCAGCCAGCAAATTCAGTCTTTCCCAACCTTGGCCATTTTTAAGATGGACGGACTTCAGCTCCCAGAATTCCCCAGCCAGCCAATTCTGGGAGTTGAAGTCCACGAGTCTTTAAAGTTGCCAAGTTTGGAGACCCCAGTTCCAAACCAGCGTTCCCCCCAACCTCAGCCACTTTAAAATGGCTGGACGTCAGCTCCCAGAATTCCCCAGCTGGCCATGCCGGCTGAGGAATTCTGGGAGCTGAAGTCCACCCATGTTCAAATAGCCAAGGCTGAAAAACATCGCATTAGACAACAAATACGGTCCCTTCCAAACATTAAGGGTTTATGATTTATTTGTTTATGTTTATAACGAATAGAAATTATGTCTTGATTTATTTGTGATCCTATAGCTGTTTGTGTCCTTAAGAGGCTTTTGACTAGCTTTTAGCTAGCTTGTAGCTAAAAGATTCAACACATCCAGAAGATCCTGGTTTAAGGAAGACTTTTAAGCTTGCCCAAAGTACCCATTAATCTACAGGTAGTCCTCGACTTACGACAGATTGCTTAGCAACCATTCAAAGTCACAACAGGCCCCAGGAAAGATACTTAGGACCCGGTTACAAAGTTCTTCCTTCAGCAGCTCTCCTGCGTTTACAGCTGTTTGCAGAGATCTGTGGTCACGCAACCTCAATTTACGACGTCTTCCTGAAAACTGGTCTTCTGACTTGCGGCAAAACCGCCCCGTGGAAAATAATGGGGTTTTGCTCTTAATGACCACATGTTCACTTAACGACCCTGGGGGATTCCATTAACGGCCTCATTCCAACAAAAGGGGATAAGCTTGTAAGCCGCCCTGAGTCTTTGGAGAAGGGCGGGATATAAATGGAATTAAAATAAAAAATAAATAAACATCAGATCGGTCGCATGACGACCTCGTTTACGATCGTCGTGACTCGTAAGCATAATAGGCTGTGGTCGTAAGTCGAGGACGACCTGTTAGAAGAATCTGAAGCTGGGGGTAAGATCTCCAGACCCCGGGGTTCAAAATCTCTCCCACGAAGCAGAACACCCCTTCCTTTCATTGCCCTCTTTCATGACGGGAAAAAAATTCCGTACTCACATCCGTGATCCGACATAGCGCGCGAATCGCGGGGCCTCGATAAAGGTCTTCTTTCCCCGTCATATCTTTTGTTAGGCTAGAACAGACAAGGCAAGCCGGCATTAACAGAGACGTCAAGGGGTCCTGAGGTTCAGCCATCCATACGTTGGTTGTCTCGGAGCTAGATTACTGCCGTGCATCCTGTATGGGGCAGCCCTTGGAGACAGCTCGGAAGCTTCAGCTGGGTACCAAATGCAGCCAGATTTATTTATTTATTTTTTTTGGCCTTGCAATCAGATTTGGTGATTCCTGAGATCCACGGCCATTGTTTTCTCTAAAGCAGTGTTTCTCAGCCTCAGCCACTTCAAGATGTCCGGACTTCAATTCCCAGAATTCCTCAGTCAGACAAGTCCCTGAGGTTCCCTCGGCAAGGCTGTTTTCAGAAGTGGTCTGCCCTTGTTTCCTTCCTAGAGCTGAGAGAAAGTGACTGGCCCAAGGCCACCCAGCTGGTTTTCTTTCTAAAGCAGAACTAGAACTCATTGTTTCCTGGGGATGGGCCCAAAGTCACCCAGCTGGTTTTTATGCATAAGATGGGACTAGAATTCCCAGTCTCCTGGTGATTGGCCTAAAGTCACCCAGCTGGCTTTCATACCTAAGGGGGAACTAGAACTCACCATCTCCTGGTGATTGGCCCAAAGTCACCCAGCCGGCTTTCATGCCTAAGGGGGAACTAGAACTCACTTTCTCCTGGTGATTGGCCCCAAGTCACCCAGCCGGCTTTCATGCCTAAGGGGGAACTAGAACTCACCATCTCCTACTGATTGGCCCAAAGTCACCCCGCCGGCCTTCATTCCTAAGGTGAGACTAGAACTCACCATCTCCTGGTGATTGACCCAAAGTCACCCAGCCGGCTTTCATGCCTAAGGCAGAACTAGAACTCACAGGCTCCCACTTTCTAGCCTGATGCCTTAACCACCACCTCAAACTCTCTCTCTTCAGCCTGCTGGCGT
This sequence comes from Vipera berus, assembly GCF_964194415.1. Taxonomy (NCBI): domain Eukaryota; kingdom Metazoa; phylum Chordata; class Lepidosauria; order Squamata; family Viperidae; genus Vipera; species Vipera berus. Next base: position 89,887,230 of record NC_138208.1, on the reverse strand, counting down.
CATTAAAGTATTAGAACAGAGGGCTTTTCTAAGGTAAATGTGTCTGCTTCAGATTTTTCAAGGGCGCCCAGGAGACCAAGCGGAGATTGCGGTGTGCCTTATGCAGGGGAATTGGTTCTCCAGGAGACCCCGGATGCGAGAAACAGGCTTGTTTCAACTGGCAGAAGATACAATCCCTTGGGGGACCGAACCGATCCTGTAACGTGATCTATTCTAGAGGTTTCTAAGGTAGAAAACAGATTTGCCATCCCGGCTGAAAGACCGATGCTCCTAGCCCCAGAATCGAAACAGGTACCTGCTGGTGACGATGATGACGTCCTCTGAAATGTTGGCCATCTCCTTGATGGTCAGGTAACACATTCTCCTTAAGGTTTGCTGCGGAAAGACACCCAGAATTAAAAGCTGATTTTTTTTTTAATGGGTGGCTGGTTTGATCGTGGTGGACCACAAGACCTCTCTGAGGGTCTTGCGAGCAGGGTGGGGTGGGGAGGGAAGGCTCCAACCACGCCCGCTTGACAGCTGGTGGACTTCAGCTCCCAGAATTCCCCAGCCAGCCTGGGAGCTGAAGTCCACCAGTCGTCAAGCGGGCGTGGTTGGAGACCCTTGCTTTCAAGGGAGAGCATTGCCAGCAGCCCCCCAACCCAGGACGAGGATCTCAGCGAAGAAACCACTCACGTCGTTGGACTGGAATAATCTGGTCATGGCAAAGAAGGCTTCCGTGGCTTCCGTCGTCCCGAAATGTTCCCCCTAAAAGGAAGAGAGGTTAGGCCGAGGCCAAGGTCCTCCAAAGCGCTTGCACCGGCTTCAGCCCTCCCCTGCTCTCAAGTTATGCGATCGCCCCACAAAAAAAACCAAAAAAACAAATGCCCCCCCCAAACAGCCCCGCTCGTTTCACACTAGCTTTTGGGCTGCAACAGGAACCGCTGGCTGGGCTAAGGAGAGACACAACATCAAACTTCAAGAATACTAGCGAAAAGGTCATGGTGACCTTGGATCCATTTCGCTTCCTGTAGGTTTCGTGGGCCTGTCCGTGCGGGTGCTTCAGGGGTAGAAAAAATAGAGGCAAGGTTGCCAACCTTTAGACCAATCACCAGGCGACGGGGAGTGACAGTCCCGCCTTAGGTGTGAAAACCGGGTGGGTGACTTTGGGCCCATCACCAGGAAATGGTGAGTTCTAGTCCTGCCTTAGGCATGAAAGTCGGCTGGGTGACTTTGGGCCAATCACCAGGTGACGGGGGGAGTTCTAGTCCCGCCTTAGGCATGAAAGCCAGCTGGGTGACTTTGGGCCAATCACCAGGTGACGGGGGAGTTCTAGTCCCACCTTAGGCATGAAAGCCGGCTGGGTGACTTTGGGCCAATCACCAGGCGACAGGGGAGTTCTAGTCCCGCCTTAAGCCATGAAAGCCGGCTGGGTGACTTTGGGCCAATCACCAGGAAATGGTGAGTTCTAGTCCCGCCTTAGGCATGAAAGTCGGCTGGGTGACTTTGGGCCAAACACCAGGCAGCGGGGAATTCTAGTTCCACTTTAGGCAATGAAGCTCAGAGTGATTTGGGGCCAATCACCAGGAGACAGGGGAATTCCAGTGCCACTTTCAGCATTAAAGCGAACTGGGTAACTTGGGCCAATCACCAGGAGACAGGGGAATTCTAGCCCCACCTTAGGCATGAAAGCTGGCTGGGTGACCTTGGTTCCCATTATGAGGAGGCGGTGAGTTCTACTCCCGCCTTGGTCACGAAAGGTGGCTGGGTGATTTTGGGGCCAGCCCCTCCCTTTCAATCCAGCCCACCCTGCCAGGTTGTTCTAGGGAAAAGACAAGGATATTTGGCATGTTTGCTGCCTCGCGTTATTTATGGGGGACTGGAAGGGTGGCTGGAATTGGGCATGTCTAGTTTAATGAAGAGAAGGATGAGGGGGGACATGAAAGCAGTCTTCCAGTATCTCAGGGGCTGCCCCAAAGAAGAGGCAGTCAAGCTGTTCTCCAATGCGCCTGAAGGCAGGACAAGAAGCAACGGATGGAAACTAGTCAAGGAGAGAAGCAACCTAGAACTAAGGAGAAACTTCCTGACAGTTAGAACAATTAACCAGTGGAACAACCTGCCTCCAGAAGCGGTGAATGCTCCAACACTGGAAGTTTTTAAGAAGAGACTGGACAGCCATTTGCCTTAAATGGTATAGGCCTTTCCTGCCTGAGCAGGGGGGTTGGACTAGATGACCTCCAAAGTCCCTTCCGACTTACTTATTATTATTATGAAAACGAGAAAGGTGGGAAGTGAACGAATATATAAAACCAGACTCTTCCTTTTGCAAAGAGCGACAGGACAGAAGCGATGAGCCGGAGAGGGGGGACGAGAGGAAGGCTGAATCAGGGGAACCTCCAAAACAGACAAAGGTCTGGCTGGAAAGCCGGTGTGTGTGTGTGTGTTTGTGTGTGTGTGTGTGTGTGTGAATGGAGGGGCTCAGCCAACTTCTCTTTGCATCAGGACTTCTCTGCAGCCCTCATTCCCTGCCCTGGTCTTCCACTGACCTTACAGGAAGGCCTGGGGAGAGGGTGACCCAGATTACCCCATTCCTTGCGTGCCCCCCCCTCTTAAAATGGGAACCTTGCCCCAGTGCTTAACTTCAGGGAGGTTGCAATAATTCCCCACCCCCCACCCCCCCTCCCAGGACCTTCATCTCCTCCCAAACAAACCGGCTCAGATGGACAAGCGCATGTTCCGCCGCTAGTCCTGCCCGGAAGCCGCATTTTACCTGGTTCAGCAAGTAAAGGATCTTGGTGAGGATGTGCAGGCATCTCCGCGGATTGATGGGCGTCTCGTTGAAAATGCGAGCCTGGCGGGAAAGAGACCATCAAGACCTTTTGAATCGGAGGAAAAGGCTTTTTTCGGTTGTGCGAGCAGGAGCGTACAGTCGAACTCGGGGCAAGTCAAGAGTCCCGTCTTGCTGACCTGTCTCGTGGGATCCTGGGGTCCAATTCTGGACCCCACCCTTCGAAAAGGCCGTTGATAAACTGGAGCACAACAGGGAAGGAGCCACCACGGAGAAGGCCCTTCTCCTGGGTCCCACCAGGTGAACCTCCTTAAGGCAGGGGACCCCTAACGTCTGATTTCCAATCTTATCTCTGCGAGGATGATGTTCCTCAGGGAGAGCGCCCTCATGCCCTTCTTCTGGGTCCCACCAGATGGACCTCTTTAAGAGTGGGGACCCATACCATCTTATTTCCAATCTTATCTCTGCAGGAATGATGTTCCTCAGGGAGAGAGCCACCACGGAGAAGGCCCTTCTTCTGGGTCCCACCAGGTGGACCTCCTTAAGGTAGGTGATTCATAGCATCTTATTTCCAATCTTATCTCTGGAAGGATGATGTTCAGGTAGGACACCACAAAGAAGGTTCTTCTTCTGGGTCCCACCAAGTGGACCTCCTTAAGAGAGGGGAGCCATAACATCCCCTGCCTCCCTGCTCTAGTGGGTCAGGTGGATATAACTGGGAAAGGACGGTCCTTCAAATAACAGGGAGGGAGCCACCACAGAGAAGGCCCTTCTCCTTGGTCCCACCAGGTGGACCTCCTCAAGAGAAGGGACCCATAACGTCTGATTTCCAATCTTATCTCCGCAGGAATGATGTCCCTCAGGGAGGGAGCCACCACGGAGAAGTTCCTTCTCCTTGGTCCCACCAGGTGGACCTCCTCAAGAAAGAGGACCCCTAACATCTTATTTCCCAATCTTCTCTCCGCAGGGATGATGGTCAAGTAGGCCACCACAGAGAAGGCCCTTCTTCTGGGTCCCACCAGGTGGACCTCCTTAGGAGAGGAGACAAGCAATTACAAAAACAACAAAAAACAAAAACAAAAAATGTGGTCAGCTTTGCACCCCACCCACAGTCACGGCCCGTTGAGATGGACGGCCATAAAGACAGGATCAACAAAACAGAATAAAGTCAAGGAAGACCCCCGCCATACCTCCTGAAGGATTGCGCTTTTCTCCAAATGTTGGAAAGGGTTCGAGCCGCTACCTGAAGTAGACAAGAATACACGACGTGAGCCTAACATTTCAAACAAGAGGGATTTGCAAAGCTCCCTTAGAGACTTTTGGGAATGCCAGGTCAGACCCTCCCAACAGTGGGTCCCATCACCACGGGACGGACTCTGGTTTGCAATGTGAAAATGCGCAAGAAATAGGAGTCGTACATAACCGCGATGAGGCACAACTGGTGTTCTTGGCCTTTTCTTTCCAAGTCTGGAGCTGTCTACGTTATCAAAAGCGAAATGACATTGTAATACGACTCTATACAAGCATCAGAGGGAAGGAGGGATTGCGAGATTGGCTGGGAAACTGTCACAGAACACTGAAAAAAATGAAGATTGTGTGACTACAAGGAGCAGCCAGCAGCCTTGAAGCAGCCACCGTTTCCCCCCCCCCCCAAATTTCATTCCCTCAGGAATGAAAGATTTCAGACATATTCTGTACCTCAGCACGTGGTTCAAAAATGGTTGCCCTGTGAGGCATTGTGAAAGGTGAAAGGTCATGACAACGAGAGTTTCAGTAGCACATTACAGATGGTCCTCAACTCACAGTTCCTCTCCTAGTCACCTGGCGGTGTTTGCCACACAAGGACCTTGTGACCCCAAATGCTTGGCAGTAAGACAGATGTGGATGGTCTCTGAACCTGGGGACCCTCATTTGTAGTTCGGTGTCGATTAAGATTAAGATGGGAGTTCGAGTCTAGTCTGAGTCATGGAGGCTATCTGGGAGACTTTTGAGTCAGTCCCCCTCTCTTAATCCAAGAGTCAGGGTCACTCTTTGGGGAAGGGTCTGTCTTTGCTCAGACGTGGAAGGTCTCGTAGGAAAAGAAGAAGCAAAGGCTGGGGGTGGAGTCAAGAGAGGAATCAGCCTGGAATCGTTACGTTGTCACAAAGGCTCTGAGTCCAATCCTCCTTGAATTATACTGACTTGCATTTACAGCCAATTTAGTGGTGACCGTCGGTTGTTGCATAGGCATGAGTAAGAAGTCTTCTGAACTGGAAATGATGTGTAATCCTGATTCTTCGTGTTTGTCAGGTGACAGTTGCACCTGGAAGACCTGAAGTAGGAGGTTGAGGACAGATCGTCCTGCAGAAAAGCTACGCGCTGGCTAATCACTCGAAGTCTTTACCTGAGATTGTGTGTAATGTATAAAAACCAGAGTTTTACACGGCAGGAGAAACATAAAAGGAAGTCAGATGTAGTTGCAACGAGGCATTTAAGCAAGGTGTAGGGCAGTGTTCCTCAATTTCCTCTGCTTGAAGAGGGGTGGACTTCAACTCCCAGAATTCCCCAGCCAGCATTTATTGGGATTTAACCGTTGTGCTATGTTTGGTATGGATCAAAGTGCCCAGAAGTAGTTGGCACGCAACCAGCAAACTATTATGGTCCATGAAGGCACGCCTCTGATCCATGGGGAATTCTGGGAGTTGAAGTCCACAGGTATTAAAGTGACCAAGTTTTCATACCTAAGCACAGCTAGTCCTCGACTTACAAGTTTGTTTAGTGACCAAAGTTACAATGGCGCCCCAAAAAGTGGCATAGGATCGTTTTTCACACTTACGACCGTCGCAGCCCCCCCCTTTCCGTGGTCACGTAATAAAAATTCGGACACTTGTCAACGGGTTCATATTTACGACGATTGCAGGGTCCCAGGGTCCCTATTTGCGATCTTCCGACCAGCCAAGTCCGGGGGGGGGGGCGGGGGAAGCCAGATTCACTGAACAACCGGGTTGCTAATTTGTCAACTGCAGTGATTCGCTTAACGACCGAGGCGAGTAAGGTCTTAAAAAATGGGGCAGAAAAACTCACTTGAACCAATGTCTTGCTCGACAGCAACAATTTTCGGCTCCATTGCAGCCGTAAGTCGAGGACTCATAAAGACGCCTGCCTTGGGAAGGGGGTTAGACTAGATGACCTCTAAAGTCCCCTTCTTTCTCAAGGATTCTAGGACTTAAAACCCTGGGCTTTTTTTTTTGTTTGCAAGGCGGGAGTCCCAGCTTCACCCCTTACCCCAAAGAGACCCTTCCTCTAACTCAGGGGTCTTCAAACTTGGCCCTTTTATGACTCGTGGACTTCAACTCCCAGGATTCCTCAGCCAGGCACCTTCAACTCCCAGGATTCCTCAGCCAGGCACGCTGTCTGAGGAATCCTGGGAGTCGAAGTCCACAAGTCATAAAAGGGCCAAGTTTGAAGACCCCTGGCTCTAACTCACCTTTCCCATCTATTTTTTTGGGGGGGCGGGGTTTCGTTGCTGGCTGCTAAGTAACACACCTGAGAAACGCACAGAGGCAACACAAGGACTCCTCAGCCCAGGGACCCCAACCTGGGCTCCCAGGAGCCCCTTGACCCAGAAAGCCCAATCTGCCCGCCCGCTTTGCATGGCCCCCTCAAAGAACCGCAGCGGGCCCGTTCAGACGTGCAAAGCAAAGACTGAGTTTGGGGCAACCCGGAGGGCGGAAGACAGCTAAGCGGGAAAAGCTGCTTCTTTCCTTTCTCCTAAAGCCACGCCCCCTGACCACGCCCCCCAAACTCCGCCAACTGCCTCGAACCTCTCAGAAGACGCGTGAGCCACGCCCCCAAAAGGCGGAACCAACGAGTCTCTCACGAGAATCAACGGGGCTGACAGCCCGGCAAAGAAAAGACTGCCCAAACCTGCCTAGCAACCGTTTTAAGGTAAACCACGCTTCCTCCTACCGGACTCCTCGTCTTTCTTGTCGAACTTCTTGATCATGGCGACGGCAGCGGCCGGTTGGCTCCCCGCCGCTCGCTTCGGCCTCGCCGCTCGGTCCGCCGACAGGAAATCCCGCCCCCGTCACCGGTCGCCGCCCGGCCAACCTTCCGGGACGTCAGCGGCTCGCGGGGATGACGCTCAAGCGGTGGGGCCGGCCTTCCTCGGCAACGTCACGCGCGCGTCTCATTTTTTTTCTTCTTCCTTATTTGCATGGGCCGCGCCCACTTTTTCCACGCCCCGCCCCCCCTCTCGCCCTAATGGAGCGCGGCGACTTTTCGGGGAGGAGCCGTAGACGCCCCCTACAGGCGGTCTTTCGTTTATCGCCAAATCAGGGGTCGGCAACCTCGGCTCTTTTATGACTCGTGGACTTCAACTCCCAGAATTCCTGAGCCAGCTATGCTGGCTCAGGAATTCTGGGAGTTGAAGTCCACGAGTCATAAAAGAGCCGAGGTTGCCTACCCCTGCGCCAAATGTTTCTCAGGCTTTAGCAAACACTGACGTTAAGGACTTCAACTCCCAGAGTTCCCTCGTCAGCATGGCTGGCTGGGGGAATTCTGGGAGTTGAAGTCCAGACACGTGAAAGAATGCCGGCTGGGGAATTCTGGGGGTTTGAAGTCCACCCATCTTAAAAGGGATTTATTTTATACCCTACTATCCAGTCCTTTGTCAAGCCCGGACCGTGTGGCAGGGGATGATGGGAGCTGTAATCCAGCCCGGCTGGCTGGAATTTGAAGGAAAGCTTCAGCCAAGCCTCTTGCTCTGTCTGGCCACCAGCTGAAATCATTTATTAATGGATGTTGCATTTTATTTATTGGGGTTTATTTTATTTATTGGGGTTTATTGGCTCAGTGGGTTAAGACGCTGAGCTTGTCGGTCAGAAGGTCGGCAGTTTGGCGGGTCGAATCCCGAGTGCCGCGTAACAGAGTGAGCGTCTGTTACTCATCCCAGCTTCTGCCAACCTAGCAGTTCGAAAGCACCTAAAAATGCAAGTAGAAAAATAGGGACCGCTACGGTGGGAAGGTAACAGCGTTCCGTGCGCCTTTGGCGTCTAGTCATGCCGGCCACATGACCACGGAGACGTCCTTGGACAAGCGCTGGCTCTTCTGCTTTGAAACGGAGATGAGCACCGGCCCCTAGAGTCGGAAACAACTAGCATGCATGTGCGGGGGAATCTTTACATTTTTATTTATTATTTTGCCAATAGTGTGGTTTTTCTAGGCTGCCGTGAGCCGACTTAAAACTGAGCGGCATCTATATTTGATTAAATACGGTAAATAAAACGGCGTCTCCTGCAGTCTGAATTAAGGCTATCACAACTACAGGCAGGATGGGTTAAATGCGGGTTCAATTTTTTTTTCCTTTTTTGGGGGGGGCTTTCTGCCAGCTAGGGAATTCTGGGAGTTGAAGTCCGCACATCTTAAAGCTGGCAAGATCGAGAAGCACTACTAAGTTATTAGCCAGCCTCTTCTGATCATCCCCTCCCAAAACAAGATTTGACTTTTTTTTCCTCTCTTTAATATTTTAACTATGAAATTTTTCAACATCCTGCAATGTTGTCATTTTTGCCGGGACTTGAAAACCTGGTTCTTCGAGCTGTTTGGCCCAGACTGAGGGGTTTTAATTTAATTTAATTCAATCGGGTTTTAGTTTTAACTTCAGGGACTGCGATTTAATTAATAGTTTTAATTGATTTTAATTTTGTATACTATGTATTTTAATTTTCCCTGTTAAACCGCCCTGAGTCCTACGGGAATAGGGCGGTATATAAATTTAAATAATAATAAATAATAAACTAACGGAGCAAACGTTCTGTTACCTCGGTGCCTTGGCTTGGTTTGCAAAGCACATTTGATTACTTAATTCTTTAGGCAGCTGCGTAAACAATTCAAGGGATGGGTACTTGATAAGTTTATAATGGAATTAAAATAAAAAATATATATATGCTGGGGCATCTCCCAGTCCCAATTTAGCATACCATTCCAACAGATTGTGCAAATTGTGCAGAAAATGGGAACCGATGCAAGAATCCCTGCTTTGCATTCCAAAATCATGAGGAGAATGTTTATTTAGTTGTGCCTCGGCTGCAGCGACTTCATTTTTTAAAAATTTTTTTAGGTCCGCGTAATTTTCTTGAAAGGCATATAAACACGGCCTCGCGTTGCATTCTGCTAGAGACCGTTAACTTGAATTCTCCGCCTCTCTCTCTCTCTCTCTGGATTTCCAGGTGAAAATATTGAGGGGGGAAAAATGCTTTACAGAACAGAGTGTCAATCAACAGGCACGATGCAAAACTCTCAAAAGGTTTTGATCCATCTCCGGCTGGGTCATCAGTCGATCCGGTTTTTAAGAATCTGGCTGGTGGAGATCAAATTTCTCCGGGAGGCTGAAAAATCTTTCCTTGCAGGCAAAAAAAAATAAAAATTCAGTTCCTTCATTCTGGGACCCTTTCCATTTACTAGGCCTTCTCCCCAAACACAGGCTGGGGGTCAGGGAACCTACTTAACTCGAGTGCCAAATTAACTGTCTTTTTGGCTCCCCAAAACCAACCGAGAGAGGCACTAGCCCAGGAATACGGATTTGTGCAGCTGTAAACCCAGGAAGTGCAGCTGGTAGTTCTGAAACAAACCTGGATGATTTGGGCTGTGTAAACTACTATTCTCAGAGTTTAGCCTTTGGGGGCAAGAGGAGGTGAAGACAGCCATTGCATTGTGGGAAGTTAGCTAGCTTTCTTTCTTTCTCTTTTTCCTTTCTTCTTTCTTTCCTTTCTTCCTCCCCCCCCTTTCCTTCCCTTCCCTTTTCCTTCCTTCCTTTCCTTTCCCTTCCCTTCCTCCCGTCCTTCCTTCCCTCCCTTTTTCTCTTCCTTCCTCTTTCCCCTTCCTTCCTCCTCCTTTGCATTTCCTTCCCCTTCTTTCCCTTCCTCCCGTCCTTCCTTCCTTCCTTTCCTTTTCCTTCCTTCCTCTTTCCCCTTCCTTCCTTTCCTTTCCCTTCCCTTCCTCCCATCCTTCCTTCCCTCCCTTTTCTCTTCCTTCCTCTTTCCCCTTCCTTCCTCCTCCTTTGCATTTCCTTCCCCTTCTTTCCCTTCCTCCCGTCCTTCCTTCCTTCCCTCCCTTTTCCTCTCCTTCCTTCCTCTTTCCCCTTCCTTCCTTTCCTTTCCCTTCCTCCCATCCTTCCTTCCCTCCCTTTTCTCTTCCTTCCTCTTTCCCCTTCCTTCCTCCTCCTTTGCATTTCCTTCCCCTTCTTTCCCTTCCTCCCGTCCTTCCTTCCTTCCTTTCCTTTTCCTTCCTTCCTCTTTCCCCTTCCTTCCTTTCCTTTCCCTTCCCTTCCTCCCATCCTTCCTTCCCTCCCTTTTCTCTTCCTTCCTCTTTCCCCTTCCTTCCTCCTCCTTTGCATTTCCTTCCCCTTCTTTCCCTTCCTCCCGTCCTTCCTTCCTTCCTTTCCTTTTCCTTCCTTCCTCTTTCCCCTTCCTTCCTTTCCTTTCCCTTCCCTTCCTCCCATCCTTCCTTCCCTCCCTTTTCTCTTCCTTCCTCTTTCCCCTTCCTTCCTCCTCCTTTGCATTTCCTTCCCCTTCTTTCCCTTCCTCCCGTCCTTCCTTCCTTCCCTCCCTTTTCCTCTCCTTCCTTCCTCTTTCCCCTTCCTTCCTTTCCTTTCCCTTCCCTCCTTCTTTCCCTTCCTCCCATCCTTCCTTCCCTCCCTTTTCTCTTCCTTCCTCTTTCCCCTTCCTTCCTCCTCCTTTGCATTTCCTTCCCCTTCTTTCCCTTCCTCCCGTCCTTCCTTCCTTCCCTCCCTTTTCCTCTCCTTCCTTCCTCTTTCCCCTTCCTTCCTTTCCTTTCCCTTCCCTCCTTTCCCTTCCTCCCATCCTTCCTTCCCTCCCTTTTCTCTTCCTTCCTCTTTCCCCTTCCTTCCTCCTCCTTTGCATTTCCTTCCCCTTCTTTCCCTTCCTCCTGTCCTTCCTTCCTTCCCTCCCTTTTCCTCTCCTTCCTTCCTCTTTCCCCTTCCTTCCTTTCCTTTCCCTTCCCTCCTTCTTTCCCTTCCTCCCATCCTTCCTTCCCTCCCTTTTCTCTTCCTTCCTCTTTCCCCTTCCTTCCTCCTCCTTTGCATTTCCTTCCCCTTCTTTCCCTTCCTCCCGTCCTTCCTTCCTTCCTTTCCTTTTCCTTCCTTCCTTCCTCTTTCCCCTTCCTTCCTTTCCTTTCCCTTCCCTCCTTCTTTCCCTTCCTCCCATCCTTCCTTCCCTCCCTTTTCTCTTCCTTCCTCTTTCCCCTTCCTTCCTCCTCCTTTGCATTTCCTTCCCCTTCTTTCCCTTCCTCCCGTCCTTCCTTCCTTCCCTCCCTTTTCCTCTCCTTCCTTCCTCTTTCCCCTTCCTTCCTTTCCTTTCCCTTCCCTCCTTCTTTCCCTTCCTCCCATCCTTCCTTCCCTCCCTTTTCTCTTCCTTCCTCTTTCCCCTTCCTTCCTCCTCCTTTGCATTTCCTTCCCCTTCTTTCCCTTCCTCCCGTCCTTCCTTCCTTCCCTCCCTTTTCCTCTCCTTCCTTCCTCTTTCCCCTTCCTTCCTTTCCTTTCCCTTCCCTCCTTCTTTCCCTTCCTCCCATCCTTCCTTCCCTCCCTTTTCTCTTCCTTCCTCTTTCCCCTTCCTTCCTCCTCCTTTGCATTTCCTTCCCCTTCTTTCCCTTCCTCCCGTCCTTCCTTCCTTCCTTTCCTTTTCCTCTCCTTCCTTCCCTTTGCTTTTCCTTCTTTCCCCTTCTTTCCCTTCCTTCCTTCCCTCCCTCCCTCTTCCTTCCTTCCTTCCTTCCTTCCTTCCTTCCTTCCGAGTTGCAACCACAATTGAGCCCAAAATTTATG